>NW_024426663.1:71243643-71357312 GCF_017311325.1 Ursus maritimus
TCTCTTTCCCTGTCTCCCAATCAAGTAACAGCTTTCTCTTCTCCTAAAAGCTGCTTTTTATTTTAAAGTAGACTTAAAAGTAATAAGCGTCTCTGGGCTGATCCATGTCTCAGTGGCTGGAACCCAGGAAAAACCCCATAGATATATAATCCTAATGAACCGAAACAGAAAGATGCTTCTGTGGTAAAATAAACAAACAAAAAAACAGTGGGGGGAAAGAAAGAGCAGACATCTCAAACACAAGGGTTGCCTAAACCACTCCCTTTTCCATTGACCCAGAAATGTTTTGATAATAAAGCCCATCTGACCCAAATTTGAAAGTCAGTTCTCCAGTTACCATCACTTTTCCAACAGAGAAAGAAATTACCCTGTTATGGCCTCCAACAGCCTGGACTGACCTGGTTAGTGCCCTCTCATGGGTCTACACTGAGCTTTGGCGTGACCACTGTATTCAAAACACCGGCTAGGAAACTGAACATCTCCCACATGGCCTCAAAGGGAACGAGCAAGAAGGGCCTACCAGGCCTTCTTAAATGCCCACCATATGCACGATACACCCTGAACGTCCATCTTGGCTTAGTTGGCTGTTGGAACCATGCATGGTCCAACTGCTTACTGACTACAACACCGTCCTGTACCTAAAAACCAGACAGCAAGGACAAATGATGGATCATCACCACTGTTTGGATGATCCATGAAATTGATGAGAACAGTAGAGATTTTAATGCTGCCAAAAATTTTACTCCTGGGCTACATGTCTATTCTCACACTCCATTATTCATCAAGCATTTTCTGTTTGCCTACAACGCGCGCATCCATCATAAAGACGAGAAGAGTCTTTCTACCACATGAGTCTTGATCACTACAACGGTAGAGGAAATAAACATTTTCGATGAAGGAATCGTTTTATTCGATGAAAAATTGGCTTGTATAAACACTTCCCTTTTCCTCTTGAAAGCATCCTACTAGAACAAGTAGAGGGTATTTGAGGCACAATTACAGGAATCCCGTATTTTCAAAAGACTAGACTGTTGTCAGACTCTAACCCAAAGCATAGCAGAGGCTGCAGACTCCATCCTGCCTCAGTCTTGCTAACAGAGGAGGAGACAGTGAGGGGGAAGAATGGGAGAAGAAGCATTTGGGAGTCACAGTCACGTTCGACCCAAGTACGGTAATCACAACCCTGTTCTTTATGGGTTTGGGACTTATTTCTAAACTTGGCAAACGAAGCCTCATTGTCCCAAAGAAGCATTAGTGCCTTTTCCCTAGCCCAAACTAAAAACATTTGCATGCATTTTGTATTTTAAATCATCACTCCCTGGCCCACTTTCTTATTTGAAAATCAAATAGAAGCTCAGAGACTGACACTTGCTCAGAGTGAAGGATTCAGAGAGAAAAACAGTTTTTGTTGTTGCTACAGATGCTCTCATCTAATAAATGCTGTGTCTAATTTAGCATTTGCACAAAACGCGATGGTGTTAAGAATGAAGACCCCAAGAAAGCTCCTCAGGATAAGAAAGAAAGGAGAGAAAAAAAGGTATTTCCACGAAGGGAGGGAAAATTACGTTATTTAGAGAGAGTGCAAGAAAAACAAAAACATGAAGTTATCTGTAAAGTCCTAAAACAAGAGCTGTAGGCAACGAGATGCCGAAAAACCTTTCAGTATCTGATGAAATGGTACATTTGTTTTCTTTTTTTTTTTAAGATTTTATTTATTTATTCGACAGGATAGAGACAGCCAGCGAGAGAGGGAACACAAGCAGGGGGAGTGGGAGAGGAAGAAGCAGGCTCATAGCTGAGGAGCCTGATGTGGGGCTTGATCCCATAACGCCGGGATCACGCCCTGAGCCGAAGGCAGATGCTTAACCGCTGTGCCACCCAGGTGCCCCGAAATGGTACATTTCTTCCAGAGCAGGTAAGGAGTTTCACGTTCTCACTCCTTTGAGCCGAAGCTGGTACCTGGGCAGGTGACTTTTGATTATTTCCCCATTACATACCTCAGGAGTGTGGTGATTTAAAAGGAGCTCAAGATAAAAGAGGCAACAAGGAGAGAATCATGACTCTAGCCGCTTCTCACGACAACTCACATCTCCTCTTATTTCATGAAAAACCAATGAGCCCCATAAAATAAGTTTCAATCTGTCTAATAGAAAATGTCAGGTGAAGCGACAGCACGGAAAAAATGAGAAGGCCGAGTGGCGGGCTTTGAGCTTCATGCTTAGCGGGGCTGTTGAAATGAGTGACAAAGACCTATTCTGTCTAGAAATCCCCCACTTTATTTTTAAGCCTGGAAACTGGTTAGTCATATCTATACAGAACACTTCCTGTCCAGGGGCACGATGATGGCAACGAGCTGCTAAGCTTAGTAGCTGCCTACATTTCGTCAATTGAGTCATTCATGGAATAAAAAACAGCATCGAACATTTAAAAAAATCTGACGACCTGAAGGTTTTAAAAGATAGACAATGAAAACAGGTTTGACTGTGTCACAGGATCGAGATACCATGAAAAAAAAAAAAAGGAAGAAAGAAAGACAACAACAGACAATATTACTCTATGAGACTATTTGTTGGTAGTTTCTGGGCTGTTCTAACAACACCACCAAATACAACACTTCTCCCACTCCCACCCTTGAGATTAATAGTGCAATTGATACCCCACATTTCCATTTACAAAAACATCTGAAGACTCTAGACTCCCTCAAGGAACCAATCAACGGCAACCACATCAATGTATTCCTTTTTTCTCTTATTTTGTTCTAATGATATTTGAAAGGAAGGGCCCCTGGAGAATTTGACGAAAACCAGAAGGCAGAGGACTAAAATGCAGATCGGGACCAGCAACTCCATGGACGGGTCCAACGCCATCACGTGACATCTAAGAACGTGTGTTTGGGAAAGAGAGGAAACCAAGGATGGTAAAGAAGGGCCTTATCCCCGGCCAGCCTGAGGGCTGTGTCAGGCTTCGGGCGAGGCTGTCTCTCCCAACAGCAATTATGATTTTACCCGATTAACCCTTCTGCGTGTTGCCACAAGCTGGCTGAAGTTTCACGGCAGAGAAACACAAGGAGCAGCTCCCCTCCCCCAAGCCTGAAGCCCAGGCACAGAGGGGGCAACCCCAAAGCATGCTGGGACCGAGGGCAACAGCAGGAATGTCAAGTCATCGCTCCTGTGCTTCTAGGGTTATCAGTCTGATCATCAAGTCAGCTATGGTCGAGTGAGCCAAATAATCTAAACCAGTTCTACCCATAAAAACCCTGGTTCTGAAATTCTTCGGCAAGCCTGCTTCCCATCAGGCTTGTAAGTCGGCCGACCCCCTAGGAGTGAGGGGCAGCTTTACCGGGAGGGGGGTGACGGCTCTCTGCTCCTCCAATAGCCATTCACCAAAAGGCCTGCAGGCCTTCCAGAAAATGGGTGGCATGGGACAGCAGGCAGCTTTGAAATGGCTCCCGCAGGCTGGCTTTACTGCCCTGTTCTCATTTATCATCTGCCCTTTGCAAGCTTTTTGGGGAAATCATTTTTATAACCCAGCAAGAGTTGTCACTGGAAATCCAAGCCAACACAGCACAGCCCTGGCTTTGGATGGGCCCCGATTTAGCAGCTGGAAAGGCAGCCGCATTCCTCAGTGTCACGGCCTTGTTTATGAGCCCTGTGTTAATCCCACCCACCCGGGAAGAATCGAGAAGCTTCTGTGCCCTCCACACGCCACTGTTTCCCTGGCCTCTGGGCCTCCAAGTGGGCCTCGTCCTGGGGGGACTGGCTCACCGTCACATCCCCTGTGAACTCACAGTCACGCAGACCAGACAGACTACCGACACGTCTTACCCCATTATCTCCGTTACACCGCTCCTCACCTCTCTCCTTTTGCCCAAGTTTTTGTTTTTTCTTTTTTTTTTTTTCCATTCCAGAGTTATTTCCTTGCTCCTCCCTTCCTGCCTCTCCACACGCCTACCCCTGTCCCTGGGAGGCTCTGCAATGGGCCTGGATCCCACCCTGCGTCTCCCACCCCTGCCCTCCCCACACTGCTCCCATTCACCATTTCTTCCTCATTGTTCCCTTGAAATTTTGAAACCTGCCCAATGGCCACTCCCTCCCTCCACAATCCTCGCTATTCTGGTTTCCCAGCAGCCTTCTCCTTCCCGCTCAGTAGGTACTCCAACTCCTTGAAAACTCCCCCGAGAGCCTCCTTCTTTATCCACCATCTTCTTTCTCTGGAGAACTGGAGTCCAACGTTTAGGTTAGACTTGGGGATCCTGAGGAAGGATCCATTTTTCATTCTAGTTATTTTGTAACTGGCTTCATTTTCATTTTAACCCTCCAGAGATGAAAATGATGTTATAAGCGCTCTAGGATAAGGAGAACAGTCGGGGCACTAGTGTCTCTCTTTTATCAAATAACTTTACAGAAGGAAAGTAGTTAGTTCCTTGGGACAAGCCTACCCTCCCCCACTTTCTACAGAATGTGAAATGGGGACTTGGTCAGGTGAATATGGTAGGTAGGCCTCGGACCGGCTCTGTCTTTGGGTGTCATACAAGCCTTATTCACACAGCACCTGCCGAGGGAAGCTGTCTCATCAGACACCAGCATCCTCTCAGGGGCTCTCAGAGGGGACGAGCATGTTTCCACTGCTCTGACAATCGCTTGCCACCTCAGGAGAAATACAAAATATTCTCAGCATGGCTCAACTAATGAGTGTGGCCTAAATCCTATTTAATATGTCTAAGACTAAAGCCCGAAGAGTTCTCGTTCATCTGTCAAATCTAGGGTGTCCCTGGCAAACACATCAGCAGTCTCCCGACGTGCCCTCAGAGAGAAAAGAACCAGCGTTGGGCGGGTGGGGGAGAGGACGGGAAGGAGAAAGGGAGGCGAGAAACAGCCTCTAAGTCTCAGACTGGCCAAAGCTTCTTCCTGGTGGGAAGGGCTGGATTAAATTTCCTGCCAACATTCACTTGTCAGCCTCATACACCAGTGCTGACTGCGGTCGATGCCACAGAGACAGGGTGGATGGAGGTGATGGGGATCAAGAAGAGGATCTGGGGGCGACTACGACGTGAAGGTGCGCACCAGTGGAGAGGCTGAACGTCCCCCTTCCTCAGGAGACTGGCACCTGCTCCCGGCGTGGTCAGTCATCCTGCGCCCCACATGCTTCCCCTCATTCCCACTCAGCACCGGCTGAATGTTCATGATGTGTTCTCATCCCTCAGCGGCTGAGATCTTAGCTCCCAGCTTTTGCTTAGGCCCCAGAGAGAAGGCGGCAAAGCAACGGTCTTCAGAACGTCTCCTTAGACATGGCTGTCACTGTCTCTGCAGGCTCTCCTCCTCCTGGCTTCGAAAGCCTGGTTCTCTCCTTGTCTTCCTCCTACCTCTTGAGCTACTCCTTATCTGCTTCTTTTACAGGTTGCATTTACCCCTTTCCTTTGTCAAAGGGGGGTGTTCTCAGAGGCGAAACCCAAGGCCCAGACCCCACCTCCCTTCAGTGTTTCCCTGAGAGATCCCATAAGGAAAGCAACTCTCCTTTTCTGGTTGGATATTCACACACGGCTGCCCAGGCTCCTTTACTCAGGCTCAGTCCTGCCCTTCAGACCAACCCGTGGCTCTTGCCAGCTTGGTATTCTTAAAACACTACTTGGCATCTGCCCTCTTCCAGCTCAACCCCCCCTCCGCCTCCCAACACCAATTCCCACACAGTAATCCCGTTTCCCTCCTAGGGAGGGATCTTGGGCATGCTTCAGTCTGCTCTCATGCCTGCACTTTCCTAATGAGGAAACTGAAGTTCAGAGATACTAAGTAGTGACTGAAGGCTGTGCAGACAACCAAGGGCAAGGTCAGGGGTACAAGTGGTGTCCTGATTCCCGGAGCCTTGTCTGTTACTCGGTGACCCTCTGGGCAGCCTGGCCTCTTGTCTGGCCCCGTGTACTGCTGCAACATGGCCCACCAATGCCTTCCAGTTCGTAAGCCCTCCACTACACCCTGCTGTGAACTTCCTTCCTTCAGTAACCTCCCCTCTCCCCTTGGCCAAAGGGCCCAGCTGAAGTCCTAGCTACTTCTCTGTGACGTCACTGCTGCCATGATGACGTGTGCTGAATACTCCCTCCTCTAGAGTCCCATAGGGTGCACTGCCTCCTCCCTGAGCTGTACTCATCTCTAAGCTCCCCATCATGAATGTTGTCCTATAAACACACATGTGCTAGTGTAGGATGCCCTGAGCCTGAAGTCCTTTGAGGGTAGGGCCCTCCACACACACACGCCCCTCTGCTACCTTAGGCCCCACAGAGGAGGTTCTGACTCAGTTAACCTTTGTTGCTATGCGTCTCTGAGGCCCAGTGATGGGGGAGAGAGGCTGACTCTGGAAGCAGGATTCTACTGGACTTCCATGGCAGACAGAAGAGCCTGTGCTTCTGGGGACACCTCTGGTCCCCCACTTCTCAGCCTAGCTGGGGGAGCCACAGAAAACACATACCCGGGGCCAGGTGAGCGGGCATCAAGCAGAGAGGACATGTCACACTGGAAGGAGAGAGTTCCTGGGCTGCTCATTCTCCTCTTGCCAGTCAACCCAGACTTGGCCAATAAGGCTCCAGGAGCCTCAAGCTGTCATGGTCACTGAGGGTATTCTGCTTAGTGGCCTCTTTTGCTCCACTGTTTCCTTGGGAGAAACTCTGCACCCATTCCTTACAAAATTAGATCTGATCCCCGCAAACCTGGAGCGTGTATTCCCGCATCGGCGCACAGATGATCCTACACACGCAAACACCAGCCCCCCATCTGTCTTTACAACCATAAATACCATAAGGTACCACCTAATAAGACCGCAGGCTTTGTGGAGTCCTACAGAACCCCCAGAGCAGCCCCCACAGACAGTCACTGCCCACGCAGCAGTCACTCAGGACGCACTACAGCTCTGCGTCTCACTCCTCTTCAGGGATCTCAAGCCCTAAGAACGAGATCTAAGTAATTGCTCTTTCAGATTTCTTGGTCCGCGGCGGGGGACCAGTGGGCGGACTCCCAGAATGCACCTGGCCCGCGGGGCTCCGGGGTGCCCATGTGTTACTGCGACCACACGTCCGGTGTCTGAACGCTTCCCACCCACACACAGGCACACGTCCTCCCCAAGGAAGAGCGCTCCTGTCCAACCAGCACCCTCCGCAGCTCATTTTCCTCAGTGATGTTCTTCTCAAAGGAATGAAAATAAATGAGCTCACTGCTTAATTGCCTCTCCCTTGGTCTCCCACTTTCTAAGCTAGGGATTGACTAGGACCTTTTTGCGGAGCTAAAGTTTAACTCACGATGCCTCCTCATCTTCCTCACCTTTTATTTTCCCGAGTTCCACGTAGGAGAAGGTGAAATAGGAAATCTTCAGGTGTTCGACCACTCACGTTAGGTTTTATAAATTTCCCCACCCCCAAAGCTGGTGAATGGTGCCTATACAAACAGATGAGGTGTGTCCTGCCTCAGGGGGAGGGATCTCATGCACAAATCCGGATACGAAAACCCAGCTCTGCAAAACTTCTTGCTTGCCCAACAGGCATAAGTTTGGGGGGGTTCAAGAGGGCCTGGACTTCACCTCTCTGGGCCTCAGTTCTGCATCTCTCTCTCTCTAAGATTTTATTTATTTATTTGACACAGAGAGAGAGCGTGCACAAGCAGGGGGAGCAGCAGAGAGAGAGAGAGAGAGGGAAGCAGGCTCCCTGCTGAGCAGAGAGCTGGACATGGAGCTCGATCCCAGGACCCTGGGATCATGACCTGAGCCGAAGGCAGACGCTTAACCAACTGAGCCACCCAGGCGCCCCCGCATCTCTTAAAATTAGAGGTAAGATAAAAGAGCGTGCAAAGTTGCTTTTAACTCTAAATAGTGGTGATTCTACTTGTGTTTGTTGGAAAATCATTTTATTTACAAAGTCTTCTTACTGCATATCTTCCTGAAATATTACAGAGAGACATAATGAGTTGATTTCTTTAACTTTCAGCTCACACTATCGTTTTGCACAACCCACTCGATGAAGAAAGGTACACAACCACGCTCCCTCCTTCTTTTCCAAAGTTGTCAACATCTTCCTTGTACAGATGGAAATGTTGACAAATAAAGAGTTTGTGGCAGATCTAGGAACTCCGCATTGTTCTGAGATGAAATCACTACGTCCTGAGATTTTTCCGGCCCCACTGCATTCTCTTTCACCTGCACACTTTTTGGCTACTTCTTGGATTACCAACAGCCAGGAACAGGGAACTTAATCATCCGTGTTATCCTGCTTGTTCCCTGGTGTCATAACTTGGGGACTAGAAAGGCGTGGTACGTACTCAGTCTGATGAAAATTTCAGAAGTGAGGAAGAAAAAGGCCCAGATGTACTGAAGCTGACAGAGCTGGGGGTGTGGGGCGGTGTCAGGTCATCAGTGATGTCCACTGCATAAGAGACAGTGCGACATGGATCTCTAAATGGATTTTCCACTTTTAGTCCTTGGGAGCACACCACACTCCAAGGCTAATGACTACATAAAAGGAACCGCAATCACATCAAAGTCCAGTGTTTTGGGGCATATGCTGTACCTTTTACATTATACATGACATCAAGGTCAGCCACACCCAGGGCGATGGATTTCGTCAGAGCCTTTCCTCTTCATTCCCTCTGCAAAGTCAGGGCTGGTGCAGGGAGGGATGAGGGGAGAGAACTTAGTACAGTGATGCTGGCCGCTCAAAAATGCGAGGCCCTGCTCTTGTCCCATAGGTGCTTGGGTCCCTCCCACTGCAGTGGGTGCCAGGCACCTCCTACCAGCCCTGCTGGGCTCTAGATCCTCTCATCAGGGGGAGAAGGATGCACTTAAGACTCACTACCCACACCCCCCAGAGGCACAGAAAGAGCCAGGGCCTGGGCTCTCCACTTTCTCCTCCAAACACCTGTCTCTCCACTCCTGATTTATCTCACTGGGGTACAAACAGGCGCAAGACCATAGACAGCATCCTCCTCAGAGCCAGGCTTGACAGGGGAGGGCAGCTTTTGGACATTCCCCAGGAGCATCGTGTCAGGGTTCAAAGCACAGTTTCTATGGTTAGAACCACAGAAACTCCATTCAAATCCTAGTTCCACTTTTTCTAGCTGTGTGATTTTAGGCACAGTTCCTAACCTCTCTGAACTTCAGATTTCTTTACTGTTTTGTGGAACTGACACAAAAGGTTATTATACAAGGATTCAATGGGATAATATACATAATCAGATGCTTAGCACCACACCGGGCATAGGAAAGAGCTCAATGCATTTTAGTGTCAAAACGGTGTCTTCAGTCTTCGAGACCAGTCACTGTGGACCCTGACCCCAGAGATCAAAGACACAAGCTTGTTTTGACTCTACCATCAAGAGGGGAGGATTTAAGAAACCCTACATAGGTTTGTCCTTTAGGTTGGATCTAGAAACTGGCACAAGTGTTCAAAGGTTTTCATCCCATGACATAATCTCATTTTACATTGATTAATTTGATAATGCTCTATTGGGTTCTCTTCTGTGAGAGGCCCCAGGTCAGCCGCGGGGGATTCAGGAAATAAAACACGCACAGACTTAGCTATCAGAAAGCTCGTCATGACGTGGAGGCAAAGAAAAAGAAAATCAGTAACAGTAATACGTGAAAATATGGTACAACGGAGGGAAGTTTAGGGTGTTAGGAGAATGAAAAAGCATCTACTCCAAACTGAGTCCCGCTGGAAATTACTACCCATGTGAGAGTGATCCCAGCAAAGGATTCCAACAAAGGCTGGACAGGACAAAGGCAGTGGGGTAACAGATATTTGCTGTTGTTTTGGTGATTTCACGTCGGAACTCCCTTCCTGTTTCTGGAGGAGCCCTCACTTTGCAAGAGGTGGTGGGAGTTAGACTCCTGACTCCCACTCCCAAAGCCGGAAGCAGACGTGCCCTGTCCTCGGGCAGCAAGGGGCAGGTGCACAATCTCACACTGACCAATCCAATAGCTGATTTCAGGGATTTCTGGATGCTGAGGATGGCCAAACACATTCAGCCACATCTCAAGTCCCAGGAGTGACAAAGGTGAAAAATATGGCAGAGGCGAAGGCCGCGGTGAGGTCCTAACCAGGCGATTCCAGGGTATGGCCCCGGCTCCATCTCCCCTCCATTTCAGGGG
Organism: Ursus maritimus; assembly: GCF_017311325.1. Lineage (NCBI taxonomy): Eukaryota > Metazoa > Chordata > Mammalia > Carnivora > Ursidae > Ursus > Ursus maritimus. The sequence goes on from NW_024426663.1 coordinate 71,253,766, forward strand.
CCCATTCTCAGCCTTTCTGAGATGTGTGAACTGCGCAATGTGCTTCCAATAAATTCTTCTGCTTACGACAGCAGGAGTCCGTTTCAACTTCTCATAACCAAGAGCCCTGATGACAGAGGGCGTTATGGCAACCGTCGGGGTATAAATGCGGAAGGCCTGCACCAAGGCAGGGACAGGGGAGGAGAGAAGGAGCTGCATCTAACAGATAATGAGGAGGATGAAGTGCCAGGTGGAAGGGAAGATAAACTAGAGGGCAGGGTCAAAGACGCCTTGCAGATGTGTCATCTGGAAGCCAAAAACAGAGCAAGCCAAACACAGAGCAATTTATTCAGGGGAAAGATGGAAGGCAGATCAGATTTGCAAAGAGGAAGAAATGATGGGCTCCGTCCAGACCTGCTGAGTTGGAGGATCCTGTGTGACCTTCAAAGCAGGGTGTGTACCAGGCAGCTGGTTCTCAGAAGACCCCCAGCTGGAGGTCCAGGAGATTAGACAGAAAACAGCAAGAAAAAGGAAAGGAGAGCAGGGCAGTGTAGCCTCATAGGAACCCAGGAAAGAGTTGCAGAGCACAGCAACACTGGCCTCCCAGCACAAATGCCAGGGGAAAAAAAGTAAGATCAGGACAGGACAAAATACCAATGCTGGCTCACTGGTGATTTTGGCGGTTTCCGTGGAATGGTGGAGAAAAAGACAGAGCTTGGTGGGATGAGCCATGACAAAGATTGAGAAAGTAGGAACTGTGGGGGGAAAAGTTTTTTAAGATTTTATTTATTTATTTGTCAGAGAGAGAGAGAAAAGCACAAGCAGGGGGAATCCGCAGGCAGAGGGAGAAGCAGGCTCTCCTCTGAGCAGGGAGCGCGATGTGGGACTCGATCCCCGGACCCTGTGATCAAGACCTGAGCTGAAGGCAGACGCTTAACAGACTCAGCCGCTCAGGCGCCCCTCATTTTATAAATAGGCAACGATCACTTCTTACCACTCCCAGTGGGGAAGAGAACAGACATGGTCTTGCCCTCAAGAGCTTGTGGTCTGGAGAAGAGATGCTGAACAGGGCCAGTGACTGGAAGAACGGGTGCTCTGAGAGAGGACAGCCAGGGATCCTAATTCAGGCAGGAGGTTCAACAAAGCCGCTCCGAGGAACTGAAAAGGGGGTCAGGTGGGGAGAATGCTACTTCGGGCAGGAGGACCAGCAAGGGCAAACACTCTCAAGTAGGGAGCTGAGCACGTCTCTATGCAGGAAGAAAGGGACCAAGAAAGCCGTGGGGCCCACAGGTGGGTGACGAGCCATAGGTGGAAGGAGTGGCCATCCACTGAGGGGGGAAGGACCCCTGCTCCACAGACACCAGGAGGGAGGTTGTGGGTGAAAGTGAGTCTGTCACCCTGGGAGCAGGAAGTCGAGGGCGCTAAGGGCTACTGTTTTCTTTGTGAAATGGCAGGCCTGGTGAGGAGACGAGAGATTCTGGTGGAGAGGTGGTGGCCGTGGGGAAATGTTATTATGGGCCATGGAGGAGAAGCTGAACTCACTCACCCCTCAACCCTTCCTTCTTCCCAAGTCCCCACACAGCAACCGCTCCGTCGCAAGGCCTGTCTCACTTCCTGGTACCAACACTGTAACAAAGGGGACATAGGAGCCTGGATCCCTTGATGCTTAGCACTAGAAGGATCCTCAGAGACCTTAGCTGCCATTCATTTTTTTCCTATTTCATAATGAAGTACTTTACACAACAGGACGCCACTACATGTGAAGAATGTGGCATCAACCCATCTCCTCAGGAAGCCCCTGTGCACTGGAAACTGTTGATAGCCTCCTTCCCGTGACCTTCCCCTTTTTAACACACTGGGTTTCTCTCTTCATTTCTCTTGCTCTCTTAGTCACATCACGCATGTCCGGAGATCTTAAATTCACTCCGCTTTTACTAAAGTGAGGCCTGGATTATCTCTCTCTGTTTCATACTCAAGTACAATCACCTATTCATTTGTAAGCAGGCAAAATTAAATCAATTCTCTAGGAGGGGGCTCTAGACGAGGATGGGGGTTTAGCCCTCCTGGCACACAGTCAAGTGCGTTCTAAGCTATGATGGCTTAACAATATCCCTAGTCATTTGCTTCCACAGTCACTCACATCCACAAATATGTCGGCCTCCAAGGACTTCTGAGTCGACTTTTTCAGATTTAATCCCAAAGAAAGTATACTAGTCCCTCACTGCGGCTCAGAATAATGACTTAAAAGTATCTCCCAAGCACATCAGGCACGAAGCATCAGAAGGCAATTTTCGTGCAGTGTAGACGCTGTGAAGCATTTGTGGTGATCTCACACTAAATGGGATACTGAAGTCCATCAGGAGGAAAAAAAAAAGCTAAGGAGAGGGAAAAGGATTAGTAAGGATAGAGAAGATAATAAAAAATCACTTACACAGTGTGGCTCTTTTCATAGACATCTGAGAGGTGGTAGCCAAACAGAAGGTTCTAGATCACAGCTAATACCCAGTCTTAAAACAACTGCCCAGGACATGGACATGGACACACACACACACACACACACACACACACACATCCTTTACTTCCTGGCAGAAGTTACAATGATTCTATTAATAAAGTATTCATTCCATCTCCCTTAAGAGTTATTTCATATTCTACCCTAACTGCCATCAATTTAAAACTCCAGCACCTCATATTCTTATTATTTTTTAAAGATTCTAGGCTTTCTGTAAAAAGCAGAAGCCAGATAAATTACTGCATATCTGAAGAATGTAAATGATGGCAAGTGGAGGCAAGGTGAGGACAAGGTAGGAAGAGACCCTCGAGGGACCTCGTCACACTCCAGGTTTTAAGTGAACATCCAGAGAGCTGGGCAGGAGGGAACAGCATGGAAACTACTAGAGGAATGTATTAGACACTTTGGGATACCGTGTTTCCACCTTCTTCCCACTCCTTCTTTCCCAGAAGAAAGGAAAAACACACTTAGGAAAAAAATACCAATTTAAATGCTACTCGTAATCTACACAAAAGTTCACCAGGCTGGATTCTCTCAGCCTGTTTCCTATTTGCTTTCGACTACTTTTGACTTACTATAAATTGCTGTTACAAAGACGGAAAAAGCATCCATCAGCACATAGCTCCATCAGGACAGAGGCCACAGCAAGGAAACATTAATCCCCCAAGCTCCACATCAAACTCTAAAACAATGCTCCTGGCTGTCATTTTTCATTCACATTTCTATTAAACAAGCCTCTTTTATGGACTTCTCCCCCCACACCGCATAATAAGGTAAACATCAGCCCACAGAGACTACATTATGAAACCCAGAGCTTCACTTTGGGAGGGGAATCAGTAAAAGACAGAAGAGGGCAAGTTTCAAGGGATCTCCCTAACTCCTGTCTACCAAGTGGAGAATGATGGGGCTCCTTTCTGCTCCCCAGGCTCCCAGCGGCTGCTGTGACTGACTTGAAACTTACCAGTTTCCCAAGAGGCTACTTGAAAAGAAAAGGAATTTTCATAATTATGAACAGTCTCCTTTCCTACTCTCTAATTTTCCCCAACTATCCTCACTCCCACCCCCACTTACAAGAGGACTTTTGTGTACATAAAGTTTCAGGAAACAAAGCATACAAACACTCACATACAAATAAACTCCCAGAACTAACACCAGCGTATAATTGTGTTTGGGTTGGAGTTTTTCCAGCCCTGTCACCCGTTCTCTGTTAGGAGTAAATGAAACCCTTTGCTTCGGCAAAGTTAGAAACAGACAAACTCTCTTCAGTTGCAAGCTGCACAAGGAGCCCCTCACATCTCTCAGCTCCCTTAAGCCCCCAACAAAATGAATTCACTGCTGAAAAGTCAGCAAGGAAAACACACACAAACACACACACACACAAAAACCCACCAACCAACCTATTCCCCAAATGAAGATCTTTCACTTCTCCCCCTCACTCAGCTTCCCCTTTTAACCGGAAACACAAGGAGTTTCCAATTTCTGAAACCCTTTTCAAGGGACCCTGGACTCTTTGGGCTCTTCCAAGGGGAGTCGCTTTCGGCTGTCCTGATGTAGGCAGGCAGCCCTTTCTAAAGCACATTTTGCATTCTGGGGAGTCAATATGGGAGCCGGGAGCCGTTTCGTTTCCAGATTAATCTACAAAGCAGCGGGCTGGCTGAGCTAGGTCAGACTCTTCCTCCTCTTGTCTCAGAAGGGCTGCCGGCTGAGAAGGCTAACTGAGCTGCGAAGACGCAGGGCGAGGGACAAAGTACCCACCGCTCCTTTTAAAACTCGCATCTGCTCCCCCCTGCTACGCCTTTCCTCCACAGTCCTCCGCGGGACTGGGCCTCCGCCCCCCACCCCCACCCCGAGAAATCAAACTCATACCTTCTTTGGATTCTTCTGTTTCGCAGTGCATGGTGGCAGGGGAACCGGCTGCAGGGGCGATTACCGCGGACATGTACTCGGACGAGCTGCAAGTTCGCTCCGAGGCCAAAACCCGCGCACGACAGAAAATAAAAGGAAGGAAAGCCACTAAAATCAAAACCTCCCCGGGGCGGAGGGCTGGTTCTGGTGCAGGGATTTTCAGGGGGAAAGTTCTGCAAGAGTGACGAATCGCGTCTCAGCTGGGCGGCGGGAGTCCGCCCCCGGGGCCGCGCGCCCCGGCCCGTCGCGGGGCGGAGGCGACCTGGCGCGGCTGGCGGGGCCCGGGCGCACGCAGGTGGGGCGGAGGCCTGGACCGCAGCAGCCCGACTCCCCGAGGAGGCAGGGCCGAGGGGCGCCGTGGGCAAACGTGACCCGGACGGGCTACGCCTGGGAAATAAATGTGCAGTAAAGAAAAAAGTCTCACTCATCTGAGCGCGCGCAAAGACACACGCAGTCAAAGAGACGCCTCTGGATCTCTGGGTTAACATTTTTCGGCGCCCATTTAACTTGCCTTGTCCTGGGGGATCTTCAATGCCAGAAAAATAAGTATTTTGAAGCTGCTCCGGTTTGTACGTTATTTTTGCAGGAAAGGAACGTGGACATTGGTCCGTGTGGCTGGAAGGACCAGTTTCACCGTGCAGTAGGGCCTTTTGAAGAAAGTGGGGGCGGCCTCCGCCCCTTACCTTTGCACGGGAAAAGCAGACAAGGCGGCTTACTCAGCATTACCCGGGCGAGCACTCTTACTCAAACCCCGGCCCGGGCGCACGAGCTGCTCCGGTCTGCCCCAAGGGTGGTCCCCGGATCGAGAGCGCCCTTCCCTCCCCGCGCGCCACTCGGAACAACCGGGGAGAAATTCCTTCCAAACGCCAAAGTGGGAGGCGGGTGTTCGGCTTTTGAAATGCTGATGGACTAAAAAGTCTGCGGAGCCTGGGGAAGACAACTCAGTTCTTGCCCTCAGGTCCGATGCCCTGGCTCTTAAAATCAGCTGAGAGGTGGGCGTCCTGACTTTGCCAAACCTTGGTTTTATACTCCGAGGAGGGAGGAACGGAGCTGACACTGCCGCGCCTGTCTTTATGGGGGTAGTTTGCACAGCACTAATTCCATCACCAATCACAGGCAAAAGATCCCTTAAGAACGGGCCTGAAAGATCGATTCGGGAATTTTGAGAAAAGTTCTATTCTTTTCCTAAGTTGATTTCCCAGCTGCTTTCTTTTTCCTCATTTCCCATTTTTATATGGGCAAAAAAACAAGAGTAGACAGTAGGATCTAAATTTTGTGAAAAGAATACACAAAAGAGCCTGAATGAAAATTTATCATTTTTATGACCTTGAGCAAATTCTTTAATCTCTCTGGGCCCCCCTTCCCCTCACATGTAAAATGAGGATTAAAAGTAGTATTTACTTCACAGATTTATGTTTGGTATGAAATAAGGTAATACAAGCAAAAAGGGATTTGAAAACCATAAGTCCTACACAGATTATTACTAACTATTGCACCATTAAAAGTAAATTTTTGTAACGGGTGCTCAGGTGTTTTACTTCAATATTGGGTTCAAGTGGGGAAAAACGGATTTATGCAAGTCACAAGCAGTAAAAGTGATTATAAATATTAATATAAGGCCTAGATATTAAATCACTTCCCACTGCTGAGTGATTCTAACATGCCTAAGACCCTAAGCAGACTTTTATCTCAATTTCACTGAAAGGGCAGGATGGTGAGAGGAAGACATAGCCAATCGAGAGGAGAGAAGGCGAGAAACATCTGGAAAACATCAGTGTTGCGGAGCCACCTGAAAAGTGACCTTACCACCAAAAGGATAACAGTGTGCACCCTTCTGAAAGTCACTGTTAGCTGCGTGGTGCCCTCTGCCACACATTCCGGGTCAGGAACAGCGAAGATCCATACCTTTACTCAGTGACCTCAAACTTCCAAAGGAGATGTGATCATTTTGAATGCAGAGAAATTCTCCCTCACCAGGAAGAAGTGACCTTTCTGGTCCTGTCCAAGGCATCATTCTGGGAGCCCTCCCACCTGCACACATCATCTGCCCTCGCCCTCCCTCCCCGCAGCCCAGAGATGGCCACCAGGAGCCCTACGGGACCTCAGCGGGGCCATGTGCCACACAGATAAGATAGCTCCCATTCAGCTATAAGTGGACTAAGACGCAACACCTTGTTCAAGGTGATGATTATGCAGATTCAGACAACCCAAATTCCAAGCCGCACCCACTGCACGCAGGGCTCCCTTTCACCCTCTTCCTTCAGAACGGGCCCTCCTCAGAATTACTTATTAAATGTCCTTTTGCAAGTCCAATTACGGACAAACCACATGAGATGTGCTTAAACACGTGCCCCTAACGGGCTGCTTATTTTCACATCAGATTCACAAAAAGGCTCTCAGGTCAGCCAAGGAGAAGGACTGCTGAATGAACGGTCCCACTCCTGCCAGGTCAGCCTTGTAATGCAATTTAGAGTCATTTTAGCAGCTCATCTTTGAACACTCACCTGATCCTCAAGAAACCTGGAAAAAGCCTTTTTTAGTTATTTAAATGCAATCCAGCGGTCACCTTGGGGAAGGGTGTCCTGTTCTAGCTCCAGACCAAGGAATGCTCCGCTTGTTTTAAAAGACTGTATGTGGACAAGGACACGCCTCAGTCACCAGTACAACCTTGGGCAAATGACACAGCCCCAGGGCCCCAGCCTGCAAAGTGAAGCCCAAGGGCAGCTGATTCTCCAGGGCCTCCTTGCCTGTCACTTCCGATCTATGCTCCGTGGGCCACTTCATCTTGATTTTGCTCGGCTTTTGTTCCGAAGGGGATGGGTCACTTTTTAGCCCCCAGAGAATAATGCTCTACTACCTTAAAATGATTTACCTCCTGTAGGCAGAATCTGTTCACTCCTGAATATTTAAGAAATACTCCAACTTGCTATAGACTGGCAATCTGCTTAGAAGTCACGCCAACAATCATTATAGACCAGCCGATACAAAATAGGGATTAAGTTAGCAGCACTTGTCAGTTAATACCATACTGCACTCAAATACTAGGTTCAACGTCTACTCGTGTCTAATAGTGGATCTCCTCCTTCTGTGCCAAGATGGCAGAGGTAAAAGGTTGACTAAGATTCTGATGGTTTTTTCGTTCATTCGGGCATTATAAAATATGTGTATGTATCACATGCAAATGGGACCTGTCCATCTGGAGCTTAGTGGTGTACTTTTGGTAATCTTTTTTTTTTTTTTAATTTGTCAGAGAGAGAGAGAGAGAGAGAGACTGAGCAAGCAGGGGCAGCAGCAGGCAGAGGGAGAAGCAGGCTCCCCCCTGAGCAGGAAGCCCGACTCGGGGATTCGATCCCAGGACCTTGGGATCATGACCTGAGCCAAAGACAGACACTTCACTGACTGAGCCACCCAGGCACCCCTAATTTGGGTAATCTTGACCACAGATCTACATAACTCAACCTTCCAAGTGACCTTGATTCTAAGTAAAGTTTATTAATTCCACCGCTTCACTGAATTTTATCACAGAACAGCAGAAAAATCTCCTAAATTACACCTCTAAAAAAAAAAAAGCCGTCTTTAAATAAAAGAAAGCTTGGACTTTGGGGTCTTTGGCTCACAGCTGTCCAGATGTGTATTAAGAACAGGAAGATCAGCAAGTTTTCTGGATCACACAAATAAGACCAGCAGAACTGGGAAGAGAAGATGAGGTTTCTTCAGGAGGTAACAAACTCTACTCACATTCAGCAATGCTGTAAATTCTCTAGAGTGAAAAATACTAAATATAAACGAGTATATATTAGTATAAATGAGTCAGACCTACACTCCCAGGTCACAAGAACGCCAGGTCATAACAACATGCACTGTATTAATACTTTTTATTTCTACGCTGCCGACAAGTAGCTAAATAGGTACATATGATATTTTAGGTCAGAAAAAAAAAAGTTGTCTCCTTAGCATAAAAAGTGGCTTTCTTCTTTTTTATTTTTTAAAGATTTTATTTATTTATTTGACAGAGATAGAGACAGCCAGCGAGAGAGGGAACACAAGCAGGGGGAGTGGGAGAGGAAGAAGCAGGCTCCCAGAGGAGGAGCCTGATGTGGGGCTCGATCCCATAACTCCGGGATCACGCCCTGAGCCGAAGGCAGACGCTTAACCGCTGTGCCACCCAGGCGCCCCAAAAAGTGGCTTTCTTCTATATGATTTTGAAGCCTTCCTTAACTCTTCCTGCATTACTTATGTCCACACCCTGGAAGGTCTTTGGAAGACTCTACACATACAGTTGGCTTTCGGCCTCTCTCCTCACACATGGGAAAGGGCTGTGTTCTTGGTCTCACCTGGTTGGGGCTGCAGGCTTCGCAGGCTTGTTAACCTTCTCAGACTCTTCTGCATCTCACCTTCCAAAAAAGAGGTGAGGCTCCGTGGGTGTCTCTCCAGAGCCCTCTCCTTCCCAACCGCATCCCCGCCCCCTCCGGGGCCTGGTGATCTTGCTCTCCTTGCCTTGAGAAAATTTTTATTTACCAGAAATGGAGAAGGGGGCACTTAAATGAGAGCGGAGGTCACGCACCCAGGTGTTTAGGCATTGCTGGGTGCTGGGATGAGGCTGGGGAGCAGGAGGATGGGGCACAGAACTGTTGTAAATCAAGAAAGCTCCACCGAGATTGAGTGTGGCCATGGAGGAAGGGGAAAGCTGCCTCCCAGGACCTGTGTTCTACCCCGGGGACACCGTCAGCAAATCCTTCATCCTCACTAAGGCTCGGGGTGTGAATGGATAATTCTGAGGGAGTGGAAAGAGTGCTGACGTCCGAGGTGAGCTTGTGTGAAGACAGCAATACATCTGGGATAGTCCTGCTTTCTTGCCTTTTGTTGTTTGTGTTATTTTTCTTCTAAGAAATCTTCCTTCCTTGCTCAAAAGTGTTCAGCAGATGATTAAACACACACACACGCACACACACACACGCAGTCAAAATCATGCCTGAAAATATTATCTGCAGAATGTATGATGCATGGTCTTTCTTTTATAATACTGAGCAATGCTGCCATGTATTTACATAAATTTTAATTTAAAAAAGATTTTCTTTTAAGATTTTATTTATTTATTTATTTGTTTGCCAGAGAGAGAGAGTACAAGCAGGCAGAGGGAGAAGCAGGCTCCCCGCTGAGCAAGGAGCCCGATGTAGGACTCGATCCCAGGACCCTGGGATCATGATCTGAGCTGAAGGCAGACACTTGACTGACTGAGCTACCCAGGCAGGCGTCCCTAAAAAAAAAAATATTTTATTCAGACTTCCCAATTATCTCCCTTGGGTCATCATACCTACTTTACAGATAAGTCATTAAAGAAAGGGAGGTTATATGATTTGCTCAAGCTCACAAAACGAAGTAGTAGTGTTCTTCAGACTGCAGTCAATGCAGTCTAGGCCTCCTGTGTCCTCTCTCTAGACTTTCTCACTCCATGAAACTACTCATGTAAAATTCAAGTCCCTTATTTTGCAGAAGGGTAACTCAAAGACGGCCACGTTGGGAAGTTTCCAGAGTTTGAGCTGACCAGCATGCTAGCATAGACTGCTCAGCTCGCTCTGTCTGAATGCTTAGATCGCAGGCTCAAATGAAAGTTACTCCATTCCTGATATTTGATGCTTTAAATAAGCTATAAGTTCAATAGCTGCTATTTATTCAGCTACATGAAACCACTACCATTTTGTTTTTCTTAATTAAAAGTTCAGTCAGGACCCTAACTAAAGCTGTTGGGCTATGAGGCTGCCAAGAGCAGGAGAAAGACCACCAGGCTCGGTGGGGGAGAACTGGGCAGATCACCATAAACCCAGGAAGCACGGACTCCTGGCCATTAGGATGGTTTTGTCCTATTCCTTCTCCTCTCACTTTTCTGCTAAAAATGGGCAAGCCAGAGGTGCCTGGGTGGTGCAGCCAGTTAAGCGACCGACTGACTCCTGGTTTGGGCTCAGGTCATGACCTCAGGGTTGTGAGATCGAGCCCCTTAGGGAGCCCCACATCAAGCCTGATGTTGGGCTCTGTGCTCAGTGTACAGTCTACTCTAAATTCTCTCTCCCTCTCCCCCTCTGGCAGCCCCTCGTTCTCTCTCTTGCTCTCTAAAATAAATCTTAAAAAAAAAATTTTTTTTTACATGGGCAAACCACTGAACCTCTCTGGGCTTCTGTTTGCCCATCTCTAAAATGGGGTCCATGCCACTTACTTAACAGAGGACAAACAAGAGTGAAATGAGGCAGGAACGTGGCAAAGCGCTGAAAATTCTGAAATCCCCCTTCACCTCTTTCCCGAATACTTTCGTGAATGAGGCCAGGTTGTTTTAGGTTGTGGAATATGAATCTGGAAGCCCTAAATGCCGGCCCTACAGACATTCCAGATAGGAATGGCAATCTAACGTGTCGGGTCCAGCGAGAGAAGGCGAATACAGAAGGACTGAACTTCCTTACGGGGCAGCACAGGGATAACATGAGAGCGGTGACTGGAGGGATTCAACAGGAAGATGTAAGGCAAGAGTGAGGCTGAGCCTGGAAGGCATCATGTCACACTGTACCCATGAATTCCTGTCTCTCCTCCGGAAAAGCAGCAAGAGGAAAAAGCGATCAATAATCATAGTCATAGCAACTCTGATTTGGAGGTAACCTTAGAGCTCACTGCTCTAATCCTCTAGCTTGCTGCTGAAGCAATCTCTTACCCACATCCCAGGTGGTAAGCATTCATCCAAACTCTCCTTGCTGACCTCTAGGCAGAGACTTACTCTTTTCTGATCATTAGGAAGTTCCTCCTTATAATAAACTGCAACTCAAGAGCAGTGATTGTCATTACTGCCACTCTAACCACTGCCTTTACACCTTCCAGCAAGGAAATAATTCTTTAACAAGATAAAGATAGGGGTTTTGGGTGGTGGGAGGGAGCAAGAGCGGGAGAGGAAGAGGGCAGAGGGAGGAGAGAACCCCAAGCAGGCTCTAAGCTCAGTGCGGAGCCTGACGCAGGGCTCGATCTCATGACTCTGAGATCAGGAATGAGCTGAAATCAAGAGTCGGTTGCTTAAGCCACCCAGGTGCCCTGAAAAACACAGATTTTTAAACTGGATTGTCTTTTTTAACAACCCTGGGGAGATCCCCCTCGTATTGGCAATAGTGGACGGCAGTTGAATGCAATGTGGAGACAGTTATGCAACTTTCCAGTGCCAGCCACACATCTGTTACTGGTTATGGAGAAGAATTCAGAAGCAAGCCGCTCTGGATGAGACGGCGGCAGTGATCATCTCTTTTCTCTTCCACGCGCTCATTCTAAGGCCATAGAAAACGCTGCCAAGACAGGTCGGTTAATTGCATCTGAGGAGTTAAGAGGCTTTTTTCCGGTTTCCGAACAAAATGTGAAATCCACAAGGAAACAAAAGTCGTGCCTCATATGTAGAATTTGGACCATACATAGATTCCCGGCCTGAGATCCTTTTGAAAGTCTAATCCGCTCCAAGTTGTCCTGATTTGATTTTGACATTGAGTTTCTGACACGGGCAGAATGGCTATTAAATGAACATCTGTGCCAACTAGTCACTGTTTAAGAGGCAGAAAGGCTGGTAGGCGGAGTCCCAGGGCTGGGCAGGCTTGCCCGGTGAAAGCAGCCGGGGCCGAAACCCAACAGACAGACTCAGCAGGTGGTAAAAATGTGAACCAAAGCAGAACTTATCCAAACAGGGTTTGGGGAGGGTTGGGGGGAAGGCTGTTTGCAGGTAGCACTGAAAGGAATGGGTCAGTTTTTCCATCGGAACAGGTCAGGTTGCAACACTTCAGCCATTCAGCTTCTCCTTAAAGAAGAGCTATAGAAATATGAAATTGTTATGATTCACCAAGCTGGAGACGTCACCAAAATAAATACCTTTTCTGAGAAACTGCTAATATGAACAGGGTGCCCATCTAACGAGAAAAGGTCTTACGGAACCCGTACATTTCCCAGCAGAAACAGAAAAGCGCTAAAACTCGTACCTTTCTTAATCTGAAAATCTACTCCAACAGAATTCTGCCTACTGAATTCAGGAACGTGCCATCATATGCCATTTAACTTTCTCAATTTTAACTATGTATAATCAGCCCAAAAGAGAAAGAGAGAAAACGCCACCATCGAAAGGCATCTGCTGTCATTCCATATAATGATTTTATGACCCAGAGCAAGGCTGAGATGGAGCTGGGAACTGGCTGGTCCCTCCCTGACTCTCGTCTCTGTATGGTCTCCTCACACCGTGAGCATCTCAGGCACTGATGGTGAATGTTGTATTTAAGGGTATGTATTTTTTTCACATCAAAGTGCCTCCGAAGACAAGCCAGCTATTTCATCTAGCAACCCATTCCAGTGGTCAAGGAAACACTTAGACAGTAAGTCTTTTACTTACTGGGAAGTGATATGTTATTCAATCTGGTAACTTCCTAAGAGGCTTTCAAAAATAATATTACCCCAGACAGTTTTGACTTTACCCGTGGGTCTTCTGTCCTCTTAACCAAACTGGCACCTTAGATTCTCAGCTGTTAGAGTGGTGTGGTCAGAGTTGTTGAAACAGACTCATGATTTTAGCCCCAAGATCCCCAAATTGTATGCCGTGGTGCCGAGGGCAAGCTCACAGGGGTGTCACAGGATATTTTAAATTTTTGAGGAAAACAAAGCATTATTCAACGTCTCTCAGAAACTGTATGAATGACTACTTCGAGCAAGTTCACAGTGTAACATTAGATTGTGTTACATTTCTTTTCATGACATCATTTCTTTGCAAAGCTAGGCTGTTGGCAGTTGCTGTGATAAAAAGCGAGTATCATATTAAAAAAGTACATAAGACAGGAAATTAGGGTAGTGAGATCCAATCTGATTTCAAGGTTTGAGAAGTTGTGAGTTGGCCAGGGATCAATTTATTGCCCAACAGCCCCGAATTTGCCCTTCATCACCTGCTCTGAGAAAAGAAAGACAGGACTTGGAATACATTTTCTCTTTCGTCAGCCAGTACAATTCTAAGCTTTGTCAGTGGGGTGCACTGTAGAGACATTATGGGAAGAAAAACTTTCCCTTCTTGGTTCTGGTGTGTTCTTTCAAAAAACCTCCCCATAGACAGATTTCCTCAGCATCCTAGTGGGTGGATTTCCAGCAAGTTCCACCAGCATGGCGCTATGGCGACTTCTCTGCCGTCCAAGGAGCTGAGGCTAGCCATCCTCTCTCCATCAAGGAACAACGGGGATGCTCATGGTTGGTGCTCTATCTTGAACCCATGGTAAGTGGTTGCCACATTAGCGATTCCTCTATTCTTAACAATTCTCTTCACTGGCTAGATAGTCCTCATTAAAGTGAGTATTTCTTTCGATTGTTTTCTTTTTTATTATTAATTGTGGCAAAATGTACATCACAAAAAATTTGCCATCTTAATAATTTTTAAGGGTACAGTTCAATTGTACGAAATGCCTTTCCATTGCTGGGCAACCCTTACCACCACCCATTTCCAGAACTCTTTTCATCTTGCAAAACTGAAACTCTGTACTCATTAAACACTAACTTTCCATTCTCCCCTCCCTTCAGTCCCCAGCAACCACCATTCTACTTTCTGTCTCTGAACCTGACCACTGTAGACATCCCATGGATGTGGAATTACAGAGTATTTGTTTTTTGTGTGTGATTGGCGTATTTCACTTAATGTCCCAAAGGTTCATCCATGTTGTAGCTTGTGCCAGAATCTCCTTCCTTTTTAAGAGTGAATGATAGTCTATTGCATGTAGATATCACATATCACATTTTGTTTATTCACGGACCATTCAGTGGGCAACCGGGCCCTTGTGAATAATGCTGCTATGAACATGGGTAGTATCAAGACCTGTTCAAGTGTCTGCTTTCAGTTCTTTGGGGTACATCCCCAGAAGTGGAATTGTTAGATTGTACAGTAATTTTCTATTTTTAATCTTTTGAGGAGCCACTTACTATATTCCTAGTTCATTTTATTTACATTAAACTTTCCTCGTTCCAATTATCGCGTTTCCCGATTGGATCCTGGCTGAACCACGCAAGGCCCCACAGGGGCACTCATTCCATGAGTCACTGTGGTGAAGAATGAAATACAAGCATTCTTTTTTTATCTTTCGATTTATACATATCATGTTTTCCGCACAGCTACCAGGTTATTCGTACAGAAAGATGTAGTAAGTTCTTTAGACCTAAGCACTTAACAAATGGAACTGTGAGGTAGCCCTTGTGTCCAAGAAAATGATGTGAAAAAAAAATACAGAGACACTAAGGGGTCCACAGGTGAATACTGTCAGGAACTTTTGCTCCTGCCTACACATTTCTGGCTGCCAGAAGGGCCTGCTCACTTGGATGACTTCTTGGGTTCCCCCTGTCCAGGAGTATCCTTCCATCTGAAGGCACAGGCAGAACCCCCCTCCCACCACCAGCATTGAGACACACACACACACACACACACACACACACACACACACACACAGCATCTTGATTTTCTTCACGATATTCAATTATTTCTCACTTAGGCAACGGTGGCTAGAATCCTCCCATGGTCCCTGACTTAGGCTGCTCTGTCTCCCCTTATTTCTAATCCCTCTAAGTCCCACAGTCACAATGTTTGCTCGACAGACCTTATTCCCTCCGTTCCTATGGCTGTTAGTCTAACCATCATCTCCAGCTGGTAGAATCTAAGAGGTTGTCGGCGGATTTCCCTGCAATGAGCCCAGGGGCAGACACTTCACATGCCCACGGAGGCTAGCCATAGAGCTGTCTGTCTGCCAGCACCCCCGGCTGCCTCGGGCCCCGCACCCAGCAAGACACAGAGCTACGCGGGCTGTGGGTGAGGTACGCAGGCTGCCAGCCGGAGGACCACCCTCTCCCCCAGAGGGTGAAGGCAACGAAGTGTGGATGCAGGACGCCACCAGGGGCAAAACCATGAATGCACACCCCCCTTCCCACCACGAGTAGAAATGAATGATCTGAAAAGTACTCATTCAGAAACTTCGACACTTGTTTTCATTCACTGGAAATTACTGGAAACAAGCATGACAGTGAACCATGACACCTTTGCAGCCACAAGCCGCCTTGTGGGAGGAGCTGCTGCCGCCTGTCTGTTTGTCCTGTGTTACACTGTTTTTGGTTTTTTTTGTTCTTTTTGTTTCTTGTTTTTTGGGTTTTGTTTTTGTTTTTGTTTATGAACCACTCCCAAAACCTTGCTCAGGTCTGATTCCTGCAGAAAGCCTACGGAAGCCCACAGTGACCCTACACTTCCAGAGCGAACTTCTATTATGCTTGAAGTTGACCACCTTGATGTTCGTTGTCTTCTGAAGCTGATTTGGAAGCTGTTAAAAATACACGATTATACCTTGTGGGTTTTTTCCTCCTCCTTTTAAAGGGGGAGAACGTGTTGGAGGCTTCGAAGGCACTATAGCACTAATAAAATCATCACTGAATCAGTTCGTCATATTGAATTACGACAACACGTAAGAATAATTTCAATTTCCCCTTCCCTCCAAAGTACAGTACAAGGAACTGTGTACATAAATCTCCGTGCCCTTCAAAGAAAGAAACACGAAAAGAAAATTTGCATTACCTCTGACGAGCTGGCGCTGGTTATCTGCAACAATCCATAAATCTGTCAGGTTTACAAAAAAGGGCATCAGATAAAGAGCCAAGAAGAAAATAACTCTGACAGCTGCAAACCTTCTGTTTTACAACAGGCACAGAACGGACGCACTTCCTTTCAACATCTTCATAAACACAGAGCGAAGAGCAAAGGCAAACATCCCCGGTAGAAGCCACTGGAGTCCGGGCTTCGACTAATGGCTTGGGCTTATCTTGACAGAGGAAGCCTAGCCAGCCAGCCACCAAACCCCCGCAGTTGCCCTCGGAACCACTAGTGAGCTGGACTGAACCCAATTCCATTCCGTGGAGGGAATTTCCAGGGCCAGCAAGGTAGCAGCGGCAGCTGCCCACCTTCGAAGCACAGGGACCTCGCCATCCTCAGAGCGGGAATTTTGTTTCCTTTAGGTGAAGAACTAACATCCGGCGCTGGGCCACCTGAAGATATCCACTAATAAATCCCAGATGGGAATTCCAGGCACGTCTTCACTCAAGGCATGAATGTCTCTTGGGCGATAAACATTCTATGAACCTGGTCTCTTAGGAACGAGCTCCCCCTCAGAGGCTGTTTGCGTTTATAATAGGCTGTGTTTTCGAGAGCCAACTTGGGATCTGTTGTTGCACAATACGTACTTAATTTTGTCATCTGTGTGCTTAATGGATGAGATTAACCTTTGAATGTAAAAAGGCAGAACCCTGGGAGTCCCAAATATCCTGATATCAGGGCCAGAGGAAGGAAGCAATATTCCAGTTGGCCATCGCCCCAAATTCTGAACAGGCAGCCCGGTTTAGAACCAAGTGATGTTTCTGTTTACGTTCAGCTGTCTTAATATGATCAGGCATAATTTATCAAGCACCTACTATGTGCTAAGTCTTGTGCTAGGCACATTTACAGAACACATCTCCATCCTACCACGTCTCAGCAAGGTGGTGCTTTCTAGTTCTTGAAGTGCGTCTGCATACACTGCCCCCATCCTCGTTAACAATCCCGTATGGAAGGAATTTGGGGTATTATTGGCTCCATGTGCTTCTGATGAGGAGACGGATGCTCAGAGACATTAAGGGGCTGGACCAAGGTCGCTTAGCTAGGACTGAGACAGGAAGGAGGGTCCTCCGCCCTTATTCTGTGCTACTTTTCTCTGTGCTATAGAGTCTGGGATTGAGCGGAGCACCAAAAATTGTATCTCAAGACAAACACAGCATATGCTCCATCAGAGCAGTTAAGAGAGGTCAGACAGCCAAGCTGCCTGGGAGGCTCTGACTTTGGGGGAAAAGGGACATTAATAGAAGAGGGGGAAGCCCAGAGAGGAACGGCCGTGAAAAGGGGGAAGGGGAGGAATCCCACTTCACACCTCAGAGTCTGAGGTCTGCGCAGGGCAGCCAGTGGGGGGATGTGCTTGAGTCTCTTCTCTCAGATCAATTGCCCACATGAGCTGGGCTCTTCCATGGAGGGCTGCTGTTTTCTATAAAGCCACAGCTTTGGATGAAAATATTTCTAAAACAGATTGCATCGAATATCTCCTCTTCACTAAACAAAGGCTATAGAACATTATTATTATTATTATTATTATTTTTACAAAGCAGACTACTATTACTGAGCACACTATTCTGTAATACAGATATGAACCTACTTTTGCTCACTAAACCCTGCTAATAAAGTTGTCCTTTTTCATTGTGGTTACACCCGGTCAACAATTCCTGTCCAACTTCAAGACACGAGAAGATCCATGTGATCAAGATTTCACATTCTTAAATGCTCTAGAAAGCCCGTCCCAATATACGGATCTACAGAAAAGGTGCATTCTTCTTAACATAGCTGAGTCATGTTTTCAGAGGTGAGAGGAGGGACACCGGGTCTCAAATCAGTTAAGCAAAATTGTATATAGTTGAAATTATCTTAAAAACTCCTTAAATGGCCCAAAAAGTACAGTACTGTCTACACACTTTTGTACCTACACAATACTTATCAGTTCCTTTAAGAACTAGTCAATGTTTCTCTAGAACTGCCAATCAGATATTCAAGCTCTCCCTCCATGGTGATGATAAAATCATTAGTTCCCCCTTGCCTGGTTCTCTGAACAATGTGTTTCCTATTCTGTTAGTGGTCAGAACGCTCAAAACTCATCCACTCCACTGGGTTCATCAACAAGGAGCCATCCCTCGCCCAACACAACAATGCAGAGAGTTACTGCCTGTCAGGAAGTGGTTGAATATGAATGGTCAGGTCTTCTTCCTCAGAGCCAGATGTCACTTTTTATCCACAGCATCTAACTATACCTTTACATCTACTAACTGGAGGTCCAAGGGACCTGGGAAAAACCAAAGCTTGATGAAGGCAGCCGGGGGTTCATCGCCTGCTCTAGAAGAAGCCATAGATGGTGCTGTTCAGATGCTATCTTCATTTGTATAGTTCTTCAGTCTGCAAATACTTACAGAACATTTACCATGTACAGGTACAAAGCAAATGGTGCAGATCAAACAACATTGATACCTGTCCTCACAGAGCCTGCAGTACTGGCAGGGGAGGGGGAAGACACTAATGAAAATACGGTATAAGTGCAAAAGCAAAAAACGTAAGGGGTGCTATGAAAGCTGGTAGGAGGAGTATGTAAATTAGTCCTGGGGGAGGGAGTCAATCAGGGAAGGCTTCCTGAAAGAAGGGATGCCTAAGCTCAAACTTGAGGGTGAAGGAATTAGCCAAGGAAGGGGAGGTGAGGGAGAAAAGAAGGAAGAATGGTTTCTGGTAGAGTTAACAGGTGAAAAAACAACCCACCAGAAAGGAAAGCTAAAGAAAAGGCCAATGGATATGATGATGGGGTGGCCACTGGCATTTTTGGAGAAAGACAGCTGAGTCGTGTGGCTAGACACAGAAGCCAAATTGCAAGGGGTTCAGGGATGAATTGCTGTTAAGGAAGTAGAGAAAGAATCGTGGACTATTTCCTTCATGAACTCTCACAGAAAGGAAGAAACTGAGACAGTACTCTGACGAGTAAGCACTTTTCAGAAGAGCACAATTTCAGCATGGCTTTAACTGAGTGGCTTTGCTGAAGGAATATTTAAACCCCCACAACTCTCCCACTGGCCAGACACAGGGGAGCTGGGCACCATCAGTTTCTTACAAAAACACATTTGCAGGAATTTTCATGGACTCTGACAGGAGTTTGATGTAAATAAAACAGGATGAAGCCAAAACCCTTCTCCACGCTTAGCTGCCCCTGCTAGTCCAGCAGGTGTTACTCGAAGCAGGGTTACTAAGGGGCTATCTCTGGGGTGCCTGGAAGGCTCCCCAGCCCCAAATTATCCAGTTAGCGCTACAAGAAATACTCTCATTAAAGGAGCATGACTTTTGGCTAAACTTTGCCCTATTTCCTGTTGTACCATCAGGTTCTCTGAAAAATGCAAGTGTCTCTTAAGGCCTGTGGATGACTCACACCTCAGAGCGTAAATGAATCCACTGGTTTTCTTTGTTCCTTCTTGGGGGTGGGGGAAGAGCAGGGAGGCAGACATTAAGACTGTGACTGTGGGGAGGCTTGGAAGGGGTGGGAAAGAGCAAACCCAAGCTGGTCCCGTTCCAGATTCCTCCCTGGTCCCCAGCCCCAAGCCGGCCAACCTCAGAGAAAAGGCCAAGAGGAGTGAATATACCCAGCAGACAAGTGGCAAGGCAGGAGTGTGTCTTCCAAATGCTGGAGGTTCCTTGTTTTTAGTGACGCAAATTTTTTTTTTTTAATGTAAAATACTCAGAACTGTTTTGAATGAGATTTCCCTCTGTGCTTCTCTAAACTGATTCAGCCTCCAATGGCCAGGAACCAAGGGAACGATATTCATGAAGATGTTATTTCTTCAGAAGGATTTCCAATTTGCCGGTCAAAGTTGGGTGGCCTACTTATCCCAGGGATCGCCTTGTCATCTAAGGTCAAGAGCTAAAATCTACTGAGAAACAAAATTACAAAGGGCTCCCGTCTGTAACATCTGACATCTCTGAGGCTAAGCAAACGTCAAATGACAGCTGACATTCGCTGATTCATAGACCAGGAATCACACACTGGGAGCCTTAGGACTGAATCCAGCTATAGAGGGTTTTCTTGGACCAGATAAATTTTGTTTTTCATCTGAACGTCAATGCCTGGGGATGGGACCCGTTCTCTCCAAGTCGGCCTCAGGCGTCATGACTTCCACTTGTTCGTAGAAAGCAGTATTTCCACATTCCTCTTTCTTACCCGGTTCCTGTAGACATTTGAGTTTGGGACCACTGGCTTATCTAGACTGATACCAGCACAAGCAAACAACCTCTCTCCCATCAAGGTAGAGCTCCAGAGCCACCCGTTTGGGAGTTGGGTAATTGAGCAATGAAAGCACTAAAAACCGAAAACCCACAATGCGTGCAATGCCACTTGTAATCGGACTTTTAACAAAACAGGAGATCGAAAAACATGGCGGGGCTCGCCAGTCCCAAGATAAGGCACGTGACCAGGGCTTTGAAACCACATTTTAACAGAAGTATCGACCAGCAGTGGTCACTGTCTGATCTCGCCCCGTGTCCATGGCTCCCGCAAGACCCCTGACATCTGGAACGTCATAGAACACAAGCCTGGCGGCCAGCATCCACACCAGGCTTGGCTAAGGAAACAGCCCCTCTATTCAGGGAGCTGTGGCTCTGCCCAGGGTCTGTAGTATTCAACTAACAACACGCAAGTTGGAGCCGTTCACACCCAGCCCTCAGCAGTCCAGCCACTTGGTAGTTCTTGAAGATAGCTGTAGCCCGCAGTGCAGAAACTGCCATCACCCATGTGTCCGTATGTCCTGGCACAGAGGATTTCGGCTCCCTACCCTCCACCCCAGCACAGTTCTGCATGATGCCTCCATCACACCCTATGCAGAACCCAAGAACCAGAACGTCAGGACTTAGGGAAGCTTTTCAAGTCCTCTTGCTCAACCTCAGCTCAGACTTGCTCATCAATGAGAAATCAGGCCCTGGAAGTTGACACGACACGTCCAGAGTTCATCATGCCAGGGTCTAACGTGCACTAGAAGCTCCACCCCTCAGACCTCCACTGTGGAGGGGGGTGGCCTCTCTGTGACAGAGCATCGTGCCCTTCAAGGCATCTGCATCCTTCTACAGCCTCGCCCGGTGTCCCGGACTGGATTTCTGTGACCTGCAGGTGTAGTCCAGCTCACTCGAGGTCATCATCAGGGTTTTGGTCAAAGCCCGCCTATAATAAAGGGCTCCTCGGCCCTGCTTGGCCTTCCGTGTGTCTATTTCCGTCAGGGATGTGGCAGGAATACTGGCTGGGAACAAGGCTCTGGAGTTTGGAATTCCATTCGCTACTCATGGATGTCATGTACGAAAGATAAACTCATACCTCTTGTCCTCCAACTTACTTAGCATGAAAGTGGCGGTTTTCTTTTCTTTTTCCTTCTTTCCTTCTTTCCTTCTTTCTTTCTTTCTTTCTGATTTTATTTATTTGACACAGAAAGAGACAGCATAAGCAGGGGGAGCAGGAGAGGGAGAAACAGGCTCCCCATTGAGCAGGGAGCCCGATGTGGAGCTCGATTCCAGGACCCTGAGATCATGACCTGAGCCCAAGGTAGACGCTTTACCAACGGAGCCACCCACACGCCCCAAAAGTGGTGTTTTTCCTTTGTACACTGTGTCTTTTTCCCCTCCCAGAGCCCTTGTATGTTGCTCTAGTCCCTTCCCCGACCTTGACGGCCATTCTCCTGGAGGTACCATCTAGAGTAAACAAAATAACATCCTATACGACTGACGGCTCTATTTTGTTTATTCGTGTGGAGTTTCAAAGTCTACATTATCCAGAGTCCGGTAATATCAATTACAATAGATAAAATAACCAGATATGACAAGCTCATATCTATAAAACATAAGGGTATTCTTTACAGGAACAAATGGCCTTATTACATTGTTTTAAAAGAAAAATTATAATGGAGTTCAATGTTTTATGGGGACATATAATTACCATAGACAGAAGGGCTGCCTGTAATTAATTTTCTCTAGTTCTTATTCTCACTGTTCAGCGCTTACCAGACCAGGTCTACGATAGTTTGGGGATACTTTATTGACCTCTGCGAATTTGCCTTCCTGATTTGCAATGCTGTTGGGGTTCAAGGATGGTATGACCTTGTTCTTCCTGATAGCATCTGAGTCATTGTCATGGGGGCAGGCGGGTTCTGGGAATCCAAGACGCAGGGCTCCATTCACTGTATTATCATACCATCACCAGTCACCAAATAAGAAGCAACAGGGGAAGAAAACAAAAAAGAAAAAACCACAGTGAAAGGAAGTCTGTTCAGTAGACAACCATGGCCCACTCGACATCACTTCTTGGGGAGCAGCGTGCTGTTTGAGGGAGACACTGAGCCCATCCCTAGCTCTCAGGTTTACCCTGATTGTTTCAACTCAGTCACAGTAATCCTAGCCCCTTTGCCATAGAGTGACTTTTTTTCTTTTTTTTAAAGATTTTTAAAATTTGTCAGAGAGAGAGAGAACATAAGCAGGGGGAGCGGCAGGCAGAGGGAGAAGCAGGCTCCCCACCGCAAGGAGTCCGATGTGGGACTTGATCTCAGGACTCTGAGATCATGACCTGAGCTGACGGCAGACGCTTCACCGACTGAGCCACCCAGGCGCCCCAAGTGACTGGTTTAGACAATGCAAACCTAGCCACTCACCACCACATTCTACAGTCAATAAACTGGCTTAAGATTGGGCACTGAGACATGAGAAATTTGCTGGGGGCTTCTGGAAAAGGTCGCTTGCTCTGACACACAAAGCCACCAGAAGCCGTTTCTCTCCTCCTGGACAGTGTGTTGTGCATACCAAGTCAGAATTGCTGCAGACATTTAACCACCAGGAGGGAAGCTAGCTGATGATGAAACTTGACCACAGAGGGCAGATTAGAAAGAAAATGGGTTCCTGACATCACTGAGCAGCTAAACCAAATCTCATTCCAGTTATGCAAGCTAATAAAAAATTCTCTTTTGTGTGAGCCAATCCAAACTGGGGTTTCTCTTTCTTGCATAATAAGAGCCATAACTGACGGACTGTTCTGGACAGCTAATGAGGAGCATGTTAGAAGACTTCTAATCTTGCTACCGGCTCTACCACATGCCCAGCCCCTAAAGGACAGTGGGGAAAGGAACCCCAGAATACACAGACGACCAATGCCTTCTCCCCCATTTCCTCAAGCTGGCTGCCTAACCAAAGTCAGAGGACCGCCTGGAAACCCCCTCTCCTGCAGAGCCAAGTCTTGCCTGTGTGACAGCAGTGGTAGCCCATCAGAGACCCACGGTGGGGGGGATGCTAAGGCACAGACAGGGAAGAGAGTCTGAGGGCCAGGACCTGGGTCCTCCACTCCCGGTATGGCGCTGTCCCACCATCCCTGATGGGAGCCTCCAGAAGGACCCGACAGGGGAACATCCCTGCCACAAGGGGTGGCTGTCTGCCTTGCAAAAACAGCAAGACTTGAAGGCAGGAAAAAGCAAATGCACCCCCCAGGAGCAGCCACTCTCCTAAAGACCCAAACCAAAGGACCCCAGGGATAAACAAAGAGCTTAGCTACGAAGGTGATTATGGATTCCCAAGGATGCAAATCGGTGCTGGTCCTGATTGTCCGACGTAGTGGGATTTCAGGGCTTGTTTTAAAAAAAAAAAATACAGGGGGCGCCTGGGTGGCACAGCGGTTAAGCGTCTGCCTTCGGCTCAGGGCGTGATCCTGGCGTTATGGGATCGAGCCCCACATCAGGCTCCTCTGCTGGGAGCCTGCTTCTTCCTCTCCCACTCCCCCTGCTTGTGTTCCCTCTCTCGCTGGCTGTCTCTATCTCTGTCAAATAAATAAATAAAACCTTTTTTAAAAAAAAAAACATAGGCAACTGGACATATGAAATTACCTTGGTTGGCAGAAAATAAACAAAAAGAGAAAAGAAAAAAAAGAGAAAAAGTACTATGCCAACAAATGTGCATGCCAAATAAGATGATGTAAACCTCACGTTACCTCTACTGGGAGCTTTGCTTTGAAAGAAAGGAAAGAAAGGAGCACGAGAGTAAGTCATGAGTGTGTTTTCTCCACAGGATGGGGCCGATCTGGTGGCAGGACCTCCCGTCCATAGCATCCAGGCTGTGGCTGATGAGGGAGAGGAGACGGTGTTGGGTTCTCCTGTATACTGAGCTCTAGTCTGACCTTCATCAGAAAGTGAGATTAGAGGATCTGGCCCGTGCCCAGAGCACAACAGTCATAAGATCTAAAGAAGGTGGAAGGGAGGGGGGGCTTGAAGAGGCTTACAGTAAAGAAAGAAGACAAAGAATGTTGGGCAAAACTGTCCAGGTCCAGCGGCATTTGGTGACAATAAGCGGCTCTCTCCTCACCTGGTGATCCTATTTTCAAATTCTTTTTTTTTTTTAAGATTTTATTTATTTTTTTGAGAGAGAGAGAGAGGGAGAAAAAGGAAAAGAGAATCCCAAGTGGACTTCCCCCCACCCCACGCCAAACACGGGCTCGATCCCCTGATCCTCAGATCATGGCCTGAGCCAAAAGCAAGAGTCAGATGCTTAACTGAATGAGCCACCCAGATGCCCCTATTTTCAAATTCATTTTAAGTAACTTTCACTATTCAATCCTGCTAATGCTCATGATGAGAACTGTGATCCACCCCTGTAACATGTAAAAATCTTAGGTTCACCATCTTCAAGGGACTGCACAATGAACACGGGGAACCTTCATGAGACTATAGGTTTAGGGGTTTAACCACTGGTGAAACCCAATGGATTTATCTCCACACCGAAACGAAGGAAGGCAGTATCTGGCAGAGAAGTCCTCTGACATAAGAGGTCTGCTCCTTTCTGTGTTTGCGGTGGTCCTGCTGAGGGAAGGACCAGGATGAACCATGCTGACACACAGCCGCTGGAGGAGCCCCCAGCCCCGGGCTAATTTAGGACCACTGCACTTAGAAGCCTGAGCCTCCATGGGGTCACGCATCCCCACCGGGGCAGGCTAGGTCAGCGGGAAGAACGCTGGGTTAGAAGGCACATTCTCATCCCAGCTCCGGCACGAAGATGCTGATTAACCACAGACACCTGACCTGATTTCTTTGTCCTAAGTTTCATTTGTCAAATGAGATTAGGCTAGATTGAATGGCTTCTCCTCTCATGTCCAGGAAACGTCAAATTCATTTTAACTGTCACCGTGGCCCAAACTGATCTGGCCCCTTCCCATCTCCCTGGTTGTCCTTCCTCTGATCAGCCCCCTTGCGGTTTGGGGAACACACGAGGACCATTCCCACCTCAGGGCCTTTGCATCGGCTTGCCCTCTGCCTGGAATGCTCCTCTCCAGGATATGCACGTGTCTGGCTTTCTCACACCTTTAGGAGAGACTAATATCACAGTCTCAGCGAGGACACACAACTGCAAATCCTCCCTCCGCCCCCACCACCCCACAACCGTGTACAACAATCCTGATGCCCCCTTTTTAGACTTAAAATTTTTTTTCCTCTTTAGCACTTAACAGAATCCCACCCACTATATATTTTACTTCTTTGTTTATTGTTCATCTTTCCCACTGGAATGCCATGGCTCCAAGGGCAGGGATTTCTTGATTTCTTTATTTTATTTCTTTATTTTTTCTCATGAACAGGGATCTCTCTATCTGCTCTTGTCACTGGTGTATCCCCAGTACCCGGAAGAGAGCCTGATGGGTAACAGGAACTCAGGAAGTTTCGCTGAATGGATGCAGGCACGGATGGATGCAAGGGAGGATGGGAGGGGTATGGCATCCCACTATGACCTCTACAGTGTCTTCCAGCTCTGAGGTCTGTGGGCTGTGCTGCCTCTGGTGGGAGGGCTCTTCTCCGCCACCAGGATGGACTCCACGACCTCCAAACAAGGTCTATGAGAAATGCTTTCTATTGGGATTCAGCTCTATTTCCTAGAGTCAAAATTAACATCATTTGGGGGGCACACAGTTGCATGGATCTCTTCTAATTCCTTATTTAGAATTCCTGGGGAATAAAAGAAAAGAGCTTCCCTACTGCTAAGACACCACGTGATTTAACCTAAGTGAAAAGAGGTGGCAGGTGCATTTTAGCAGGCTCCACTAGATGGCAACATGGTCAGCGCGCAGGGGTATCCAGGCGTGAAATTTACTAGCAACACACACACAGGAGCAGCTCCCACAAGCCTCTCCTGTCCTCCTCCACACATGGCCCTCCCCTCTTCCTCCCTGGTAGCCTGGCGATTTTCAACCAGTAATTTACAATCTGCTCTCCTACAGTTCAGGCTTACTCACTGAATATATTTGACTTAATCACTCCAGCCTTGGAAGCTTTACCTATGCGTCTTCTTTCTGCCAAAGCGCGATACTTACCTCCCTTTGAAATTTCCCCCCAAGCTCACTTCTTCCAGGAAAGCTTCCCAAGCAAACCTGGCTCTGATCCCAACTGCATGTACGCCGTGAGATACAGTCACAGGCATATAACCGTTTTCAGATATTTGAGAGAATGTGCCTAGATACCTACATAAAGAAAGCAGACAGAATCACGTGCACAGCTCTGAGCATCTGGTGTGCAAATGTACATTTAACATAAATGACATGCAGGTGACCACTCTCCATACAAAAGAAGAAGTCACGGCTCTAGGAAATTGCATTGGCTGCCAAGGTTCAATTAGTGGGCCAAGAAACTGGATACACTGACGCCTAGCTACGTCTTCCAATTTAATTCCCTCCTCGTATTCAACTGAGGCTCCAGAAAGTCTTCTGAGCAAATTTTAGGTGAACGTCAACAAATATTGGGCATAGACTGGAACAAGGGTGCGAATCCCTATATAACTTTCAGGGCTATTTAAATTGTTCTATTTCAATGCTCGAAAAGTTTTCCAATTTACCGCAAAAATAAAATTAAGTCTACTTGCAGAAGCTTTAACTATGGCTGAAAACAATCCCAAGACATGTTTTAAAAGTACAAAAGTCCATATATCTGTTGAGTGAAATTGCTTATTGGCTGTTAGGGAGAACAGTATTCTGACAAACACAACAGGAGTATAGAAATAAACATCCCTGTGTTTGCAGGCCACTACCCGACGCACTGGGACCCAGAGACATCTCACAGTTAACAAACACACGGAAAAAGTAAAAAGGAGAAACTTCAAGTGAACCAGCTCTCCAATCTTCTCGGAGTCCCATTGCTGAAGCATTGGATCCTTCCTTTGTTTACAGAGGGAATAAGCTACATGCAAACTTCAGATGCCATGTTTTTCCACCCACAGTATTCGTACCTCCCTCAGCTTAAGACCAGGTCCCCACACCCGGTCGTAGAAAAAGGAAAAGCAGTGATTTGGTTGACACAAGCACTTTAAAGCCGCGACGGAATGCTATTCCCTTGCAGACAGCAACGCGGTCTTACTGAGGAATCTGAACGTGAGTCTGCGGGCCCTTCTAACTCACCTAGTTTCAGCATGTTTCCCCTGTCCTCGGCCAGGAGGACAGCTTCACGGTGTCTTGGTGATCACCCGGCCTGGAGGAACGTACGCAGCCACTCCACTGATACGGATTCTATGATAGCTGTGTCGCCTTCAGGAAGAGTCAGTCTTCCCCAAGAATAATTCCCAAGAATTTATACCATCCTTTAAATAAAAAATCCACCGTACGCTTACCGAACGCACCGAAGATACTGGTCAACAAGAGTCACTTTAAAAGTCGTCTTGCTTGTTACTCTGGGAGCTGGGTTTCGTCATGCATAGTGGAATGCATTAGGTAGCCTTTAATTGTGAATCCAGAGAGGTCCCCGCATCCACAACGGGGAGAGACTGGTTGCTGCCTGCACTTGCTGCCCGTAAACGAGGGCTCCGCAGAAACACAGGGATTACCTGTGATAGGCGAACAGGAGATGTTTTCGAAATCAAGCAGAAACAGGAAGTCTTAACGTTTCAACATGCTAGAAAAGAGGAGCCGATACTTAAAAAAAAAAAAAAAAAAAGCAGCAGCTCCAATCATAGATGCCGCCTGGGGAAAAAAAAATTAAAAAAGCTCTTCATTCCTACCTGGCCAGTATAAACATGAATGTCTATTAATAGTAACTACTGCTCAGAGGTATTCTTGTTCTCGGGAGAAGTACAGAACAGAGTTGGACAACGTTGTAACTGAAAACCATTAGCCTTTCACTTTTGAAAAGAGTAGGGGGTCTTTATAAAGAATGCGACTGTATCCAGGCATACACAGTACACACATGTCCGTACAGAAAGATGTACGTGTATATATGATCTAATAGTCTCTTCAGAAGCTTGATTTACCTGAGCATTGGGCAGTTACCACAACCCACAAACTGTTCCCTTATCCATCCCCACTGGGCAAGATCCTACCAATCCTGCAAGGCCCACTTCCAAGTGCACCACCTCTGTGAAGACCTTGAGTGTCCCAACCAGCTATGCAGGATCTCAACTTCCCCCTTCAGCCTCCATGGCACCTCCCTTGAACTTCCCTGGTAAGACTTTCTGGGTACCTATCACAGTTGTCCGTTTATTATCTTTAGTGGCCTATCCATCTTATCCCCAACTACATGGTAACTTTCTTAATTTTGTTTTTATTCTCCGCAGCAATGACACTATCCTGAGGCTACCAGGTACTCAGCAAGAAAGATACCAAGGGGAAAGCAGTGGATGAATACTCTGGAGTCTACTAGTCCTGGTTCACATTCCAGCTCCGCCACTTCCTGGTTTTACAGAACTGCAAGTCACGTCACCTCTCTGAGCAATTTTATTCTCTTGTCAAATGCGAATAATATCATCTACCTCCTAGAATTGCTGTCAGGATATAAAGAGAACCACGGGGACAAATAACACCTTACCTGATGCACAGTGAGGGCTCAAAGAGCAGCAAGCATTATGGTTGACCTGAATTATAAACCAAACACCTACTACTGATTCAAGGAGGAGGCTGAAAGAGATAACCAGATCCACACCACTTTACCAATGCGTTATCCATTCCTTATGGTCTGTAGCCCACGTTATCGTGTGACTAACTCATGATGGTTTGAAGCTTACACCTGAGAAACCATCCTTATGCGTTCCTTGTGTTATCTCCCCAAATTCTCACTGGCCCCTTCATGCTATAACAAATTTGTCAGAGACAAGGGTCACAGGAGATGCCGACAGACGACGCTCCTCCCCTTGGAAGGACAAGATTCTGAATCACCACGACTTTGCCCACCCTAACCCATCGGCAATTCCAAGCTCCATGGTGTAAAGAGCAGACAGGCCACATCTACACAGAAGAACTGGTCTCTCACATTTCCTTAAAATGTGGTCTTGGTGGTAGATGTGGCTAGGTGGCTACCAAGAACTAGTCTGTCCACTACAGCTGGAGAGGATGGAGCTGTACAGTGAAGGCCTGGGAAGGGAAGCCTAGAGGAGGGGGCGTCCGCCATCAGAGCAAACCGCCGCCAACATGGCGGCAAGGCCCTCATGGGTCCAGATTCCGCTTTGCTAAGGCAATTTGTGCTCAGGAATGCACCTGGCTCTTTTCTGGGGTGCACAGCTCTTCCACGGAGGCAGGGTGCCACTCAGTACCCCACCCCCCTCAATCACCCACTCCTAGCACGGCTGAAGATTAGAAGTGCTCTGGAGTTTCACCAGGAGGCTAAGTAAGTTAGGCAAGTCAGGGTCCATCTTCTCTGGTATTTCTTCACCATCTATCTGCAACCACATGACTCCAGGACACCAGATTCTCCTCCTCGGGAGGCATGTGCCCCAGGTTATCTAGGCCTCTCGGAGCAAGGCGCTATCACTTAACATCGTTTCACGGTCCCCACACCCAGAGAAAGTGGGTGGCAATCCCAGTTTCCGCAGAGACTGGCAGAGCAAAAGAGGTTAAGCAGCAGAGCCAACAGGAAGTTGCAAGCCCTACCCTCCCAGAACCATCTCCAGAGTGCACAGTCTCTGGCCTAGTTTCATCGACTGCGTATTATGGACCCCAAGAAAAATACTAACAGTTAACCACATCCTGATCAGCTGCACATTCAACACAAAGAGCACAACAATCGTCAGATTTGTGCCTGCATGACCAAGATACCTGCATCTGTTTACTTCACCTCATTTTATAGCTTTAGAGACAGAACTGGAGATGTTTACAAAACACCTTGACCTTCACGCTCTGGCATTTCCAAGATGCTCCCTAGTCCCTAGGGTAGGCTGCCATGGCTGCCAAGAAGAGTGGTGATCCCCTTCCTCTTTAGATCCTCTCCAAATCTCCTCTCCTCTGCCTCCTCCAGCCACCTCAACTCTTTCAGTGGCCTCCCCAAAACCATGGCCCCCACCAGAGCCTACTCCTCAATTGGACTTGCTTCTCTTTGTCCCTCTGCTGTTCTTCAAGGATGAAGAAGTCAGGGGCAAAGCGGGGAAGAAAGCGGGCTGAGTGGCAGTTATTCCAGGAGAGTCAGTGCCTGAGCTTGGCAAGGTGTTCCAGAAGCATCTCGCAGATGCTGCCCCCGAGAGGGCAGGTGGTCAGACCCACCCTTTCTCACCCAGGGAGGCTCGGCACTGGCAGAGAAGTACATGGTTCATGCCTAGACAAGGATGGAAAAATCCCACCGGTGTCAAGCACCCTCTCGATGCCTGGAAGCATGCATGATGTTCTCCCCACATTCACGCAGTCCTCCCCGAAACCCTGGGTGGTGGGCGCCATGATCCCCAGGTTACAGGTGAAGAGCGTGAGCTCCACACGCTCCACACCTGTAATGTACCCACTCAGTGCAATGCCAGCCTATGAACCCAGGTATGTCTTGCCCTGAATCTGTCAGCTTTTCTCTCTTCATATCATATTCATGAAAGTGTCCTTGGTTGACCAGACAGAAAGCACAAACAGCTCAGTGTCTAGAAAATAAAAGGAACACCTGGCAGCCCACCTTTCACAGCCAGGAGAGCAGTGAGTGCGACAGTGTGAGTTGGAGACCTGGTGCGGGGGGGTGGGGTGGGAGCAAGCGCTGGCATCAGAGACAGGACTGGGGGGGGGGTGACTTCTCAAATCTGTTCCCATGTCTGCTGCCGTTCACAGTCCCCCACCCCCAAAACAAGCTGCATAAAAAAATAAGCATGGGGTGGCAGACTTTTCTATCACATCGTATGTGTTTCTACGTTTTAAGCATAAATTTTATAAAATGCTACTCAGAGCCCCTCCCCCCCATAAAAGACCATCTTTCCCTTTTCTTTGTTAAAATTCACCTAACTTCCAATATCATCCAACCTTACTGCACAAGCAAGGAAAATGAAGCAGCCCAAGGAAGCCAAAAGCCCTGCCCCAAATTGCACTGCTAGCTGGTACACAGTGCAGCTGTAGTGAGGACCGGATCCTAGGACTCCAGAAGGAGCATTTATGTCTGTCTTCCTCAGACACAGGCTCCAAGCTCTCTTCACACCCGCACCACCAATGAAAACACTAGATCAGCATTTACAAGGCAAAAAAAGAAAAAAAAAACCTAACCACCACCGAGTGTCTGCTGCAATAAATATGCTGGCACTTGAATGTGGTTTGCTTTCTGCTGAATCGAACGTAAATGGAATCCTGACACTTTCTAGCATTCTTCCATTGCAATCCTTCATGTGAAACTGAGCGTGAGCCCTGGCGATAGAATACTGAACAAATCAAACTTTCTATTTGCCAAGAAAAACTCTCCAATTGCACAGTCAATTTCTCTATAAATTTCTGGAATTTCTAGTTAATATGCAACATATGATATTTCCGGAGCTAAATTCCTCTGCATCCCTCCCCTGCCAAACCTGATTATTTTTCTCTGTGTTTTAATCTCTCTGCCTTTCACTACCCCCCGCCCCCCGGCCGTGGTCACTGTGGGTTTCTCTCTTGGCTTGGATGGTCACTCATTCACCAAGTCTCGCTGCCCTGCCCACTGGATGTCAGCTGTTCTCCTTTTCATTTGGATTCTGTCAAACCATTTGGTTTAGAGGTGGCACAAGCTGGTTTCTTGAAAAGACAACTTTCCAGGGAATGCCAGCAAGCAGTTCTACTGGTCCTTACTCCTTTAGAGGATAGACTTATGCAGGTTTTTTTAAAAAAGATTTTATATATTTATTTGTCAGAGAGAGAGAGTGACAACATGAGCGGGGGAGAAGGACAAAGGCAGAAGGCAGAGGGAGAAGCAGACTCCCTGCTGAGCAGGGAGCCTGATGCAGGACTCGATCCCAGGACCCTGAGATCATGACCTGAGCCGAAGGTAGACGCTTCACCAACTGAGCCACCCAGATGTCCCTGTCATTATGCAGTTTTACCCCCATGGTTATTTTCAAACCTAAAGTAAAGAAAACCCAAAACAAAAAACAAAAAACCCCATAACTTTCAGAAACTTATCCATTTAGAGAGTAATCAGAAACTACAGCATGTCTTGAGTAAAGTTTCTCAAATTTTTCCCATCAGGAAAAACACGTGCCAGGTTTGACAGTTTGCAGGGAGGGCATGCTGTGTCACCGGGGTCTGGGTGACATTTGTACCCAGAGTACTGTGCTCATGCAGCCAACACACACTCTCCCACCTTCCTCAGCCTCACAACTGAACAAATTTACCCCACGGCAAGCTGACACCAAACAGGCTCCTCCCACACATGACGAGGAGCAGCCATGGCCAGCAAGCTGCCTCTCAGCCCCTGGGGAGGGACGGGAGCCCCCCTTTCCCTTCCCACTCGGCAGTCAGATGAGAAGGGGGCCATGGGAACCCGAGGCTGCTATCTTGTGGCTTATTTCTGGCCTCCCCTGCCTCTCTCTTCCCATCACCAGAAGCCCTTCAGGGCAAGGGAGGGCGCATGAGCTGGTTCAGTCTGCAAAGTGCTCAGTAAGACAGCAGAGGGGTGAACCCAAACTAAAATCCTATGCTCCCGCCCCGTGGAATGGCTTCTCCTCTGGGGCTCTGGATCTCACCTACCCATTGGTCATGCAGACTGGACACCTCAGTGTCTCTGTGGGCCCCTTGCTCCCCCTACCAGCCTCCAAACCGTCCTGTTCCCCTGCCTGTGAAATGCACCCTCTTCCTTCCTCGTCACCCGCTTCCAGCCAGGCCTCATGCTCTGGCCGGAACTGCTCCTTCCACTTAGTGGCTCTCCCAGGACACCTTCTCACAGTGCAGCTCCGTCTCCTAACACCACCGTCTGTGCCTAGAACTGAGTTTAAAAAGGGCTTCCACATCCTTATTTATGTGCCATCCTCTGCACGGGCCTCGAGGTAGCCCCCAGTCCTGGCCACAGCCGGCTTCCCGCTGTCCTCCCTCTGGACCTCCGCTCACCGGCACTCCCTGGCCTCTCATGTCCTTTCCACCATCGTCAGTCACAAACCACGGCCAGTGTCCCGAGGCTCAGCTCACACAAGGCCTGCAGGACGCTAGAAGCCAGAGGCCAGCTCCCACATCTGTCTCCCTTGGAAGACACTTGGAAACTTTGGCCTAGCATTTAGCACATTTTGCTCCAAGGGACAGACACTGCTGTCCCCGTTTCCTCCTCCGCACTCCACTATACTATCACAGACGACAGGGAGATCTCTCCATTCATTCGACAGCATCAACCTGTGTTTATCCAGTACCTAGGGCATGCCAGGTACTGACTGAGATGCCAGGAACAGAGCAGGAAGGAAAATACACGAGGTTGCCTGAGCTATGAAATTAACATTCGATGGAAGAAAGAGACAGCAACCAACAAAACACATAAATCACTGAGGGACAGATGGTGAGAGGTGCCAGACTGGAAATGAACAGGGAGTGGTGACCGAGACCACTCTGGCAGAGACGGCATGGGAGGAGTGTGCCAAGAACCAGAGAAAGAGCGGGCCAGGCGGCAGCAGAAACAGGTGCACCAGCCCAGGACAGGACAAGCTGAGCACTCTGCAGGGAAAGCCGCAGAAAGGGGGCTGGTGGGCTGCATGCTGGAAGCACGGGCAAGAAGGGTGTGAGAAGCAGATGGGAGTCAGGCAAAGGCCAGACTAGATAGTGCCATATGGGACACGGTGAGCTGTTTATATGGTGAGAATGCAAAACAGGACAAATGTCTGGAAGGCAGAGTGGCAGTAAAGATCAAAACCTGAAAACTCCACATGTCCTTTGAACCACTTCCAGGAATACATCCAATGAAACAGGGACAAGTGTGGGCAGCTGTAGTCCAAGGCAGTTGTGTGGTATTCTAATAATGCCGGAGACTGAAAGCAGCCCCAGTACCTGACTGGGGGATGGGTTACGTGAATTACGG
The DNA here is from genome assembly GCF_017311325.1 of Ursus maritimus. Lineage (NCBI taxonomy): Eukaryota > Metazoa > Chordata > Mammalia > Carnivora > Ursidae > Ursus > Ursus maritimus. Next base: position 71,288,012 of record NW_024426663.1, read on the forward strand.
CAGGTCAGTATCATGGCATAAGATACAGTCTTTCAAACTGACCATGTCAAGTAATTAATAACGTGAGAACTCTTTGCAAAGCCTACAAAGCAACAGACAGAAGAAATTTTATTAAGAACCATGTAATTTTTGCAGAGAAAAACTAGAGAGGTGTATAGGAAATGCCTGGAGTGATATTCTCCAATGTTTTCTCCTGGGTGGTGAAATTAAGGAGTACCTGTCCCCACCCCCCACCCCATTTTTCATTCTTTCGGTTAAATGATGGTTGATAAATATACTACACAAGCATGTGATACTCTTGTAATAAACAAACCAAAAAAAAGTTTTTAAAAACCTGTGAGTAACAAGGAGGCATAGCAGGGTAGGTATCCTAGGAGATCAAAAAATAAATAATGGCAGTTGATCCAAAGATGGGCCAGGGCGATCTTCTGTCTTTTTAGGGAATCTTCAAGGCAAAACAGAAAAACAAACCATAAAAACTCCCCAGAACTTAGGGCAGGAAGTGTGCCATTCCCTTCTTGCTTATCCCTCTGACTCAGCACTGACTGTTGGCCCTTCTAAGCGGCGTCATGAAGAGGTTACAGATAGGAGTTTGAAGAGGACTGAGACGTGGAGACCTCACCCAGGAGCTCCCAGCTCTGTGGGTGAAGTCTGAAACACAGATCCGAATCTTCTAAAGGAAAAAAACCCTTTCCAATTCTCCTTTTGATTCATGACAGCGGAGACCGAGAAAGTTCCCCATATGTTACTACGGGTTAAACACGATTAAGTTCTTATCTGTTCCTTTTCAATCAGATCGGCTACAGATAAGACCCAAGCCACGCCCTTGCGTTCCAGCCTCCTTCCCAAACAGGTTTGAAACTGCAATCAAGAGTTTGGACAAGTCCCAGCACGTCTCAGGCATTCGGATCCTGGCTTACGCGTGCCCACGTTGAAAAAGTTCACTGCAGAGGCTCGTCTGCCTCCCTGCGTCCCTGGGTCATGAAGGTGTTTGCTTCCTCTGCACTGTTTGGCCAGCCTCTGAAGCTCAGCCCTCTACGGCCATTCAAAGAGCACAGACTGCAAATGATTTGCTAGCAGATGTCTACATACTTCTCTTAATTCCATTTAAAAAAATAATAATCCCCTGGAAACTACGGAGCTGAGGGAAACCCATTCACAGGGACTATTCGACAACACAGAAATTTCTGACTCTGGAAATCTTTTTCAGTTTTTAAGGCAAGGTAAATCAGAACTAGAAGACAGTGACGATTATCCAGGGCTACTGCCTTTCCACATTTATTCAACAAATATTTATTGAGGTCTTACTGTGCCCCATGGTAGCCCTGAGGATGCATAATAAACAAGGGGCCAGAGGAGGTCATGTGCATGTATTCGGGTGATGGGCCTGGGGGTGTGGAAGGAGGGAGGCAGATACTTCCAAGAAATTCCAACAGGTACAGGTTACCTGAGAACAGATCCTTCCTCTAAGCACTGTTTTAATTAAAACTCCAATAAGGCATCTGAGGCCAGGGATGACACAGTCAGATGGGCATTTGATAAAGACCAATCACCGTACAGGAAGCCAGACTGCTGTGAGGGTGGGAGTGGGGGGGGGCATACCATGTGTCTTTGAAGTAATCTAGGTAAGAGGTGATGGAGGTGGTGTGGTCTTGGTCGGGGGCAGCAGATAGTGACAAGCAGTGTATAGATTCTACAGCTATTTCATATTGGCAATATTGATCATAGTGGCAACTGATGGGGCATAAGGAGGAGGTAGAGGGAAACGCCTTACAGGTTTCAGGATCACCAACTGCAGAATTCACCAGGAGGAAACTGGAAGAGAGGGTACGTTCACCTCATTTCACATTGAAATTGAGTTGCCTGTGAGACATTAGGACTTCACTGCCATAGAGAGAATCTGAAGGCTCAGGAGCAGGGAGGATGACCAAGGAAGAGCATGGAATCAAAGAACAGCCGAAAAGTCAGACCAAGGCCAACACTGAAGGGACAGAGAAGAGGGAGGGGGGCTGCAAAGGAGCTGAAAGGGAACAGAGAGAGAAGCAAGAAGGTAACCAGGAGAGTAGATCATCAAGGAAAATGGGCAGGACTTGCTATTGGATTAGCTGTGTAGCCCCAAGGGAAGGGGGAGGGGGACTCAAGAGGTCACCGAGGCTTTGAGATTGGGAGCTGTATAGCCAATGTGTTGACTGAGAAGGGCAAAGCCAGGGGAGGAGCAGGTTTGGGGGGGCAGAGGAAGCGGGTGAAGTGAAGGAAGTGTAAAACAGACAACAGCATAATTGAGTCTGGCATTTGGGAAAGATGAATTACATGCATTAATTGGGGGTCCCTAGCTGGTATTTGGTATTGATTCCACGGGACTAGATAAAATCGCCTGGATTCTCAATCCTGGCCACACATCCGTAGAGTTAGGTAACAAAAACAAACAAATGAAACATTTTAACAACTGATGTTCATGGTCTTCCTTGGGGATTCTGAATTAATTAAAGAGGACCTGCCCGCCCCCCCCCGCCCCCATTTTTCACAGCCCAAGCCACATTAAGAACTACAGCCCAGAGAGTGTGGAGAAGAGCCAAGGACGGAGCTGGGGCACTTTAGAATGGAGAGAGCCTCCAAAGGGGAGGTGGTGGAAAAGAGGAAGCCAAGTCAAGAAGACGTTTTAAGAAGAGGGAGGGATGGATGATGCAAAATATGGCGGAGACTACGAGGATGGAGAAACTGCCATGCGATTTGTTAAAAAGGAGGTCTCCGGTTTTGGAGAGTGGAGGGGTGAGAAGGGGCACTGAGAAGGGGAGACTGTATACAGAGACAACTTCTTTGGGGTTTCCACACCAGCAGAGAGCAGAGAAGCAGGGCGGGAGCTGGCAGGCTACTCTGGGTTGAGGAATTTTGTTTGTCATTTGCCTTCCAAGCAGTGGAAGTGGATCAGTGTTCTGATGCTGATGAGGATGTTCCCAAATGGAGAAAGAAGCTGATGTTGGAGAGGAAGGGGTATAATTGCAGAAGGACTTATAGAAGCTGGAGAGAAAAAACCATTAGGCAGCCTGAACTCTTGAATCTGAAATTCCCCTTCAAATGCTGGTGTCTTCACTCTTTACTTTACAGGGATGTAATATGTCCTAAAAATCGCACAATGGCTAGACTGGAAAGGGATTTAAAGATCATCTGATCCAATGCTCACTCCCAGGTCCACTGCTCAAATTCCCATGTCCTGTCCCATTTGTGGTCTTCCTGAGGACCCCCATTGGAAGGGAATTTCTACAGTTCTTCATTTGATCTACCCCTACCCTTCACCAGCCCGTAGTTCATTAACTCTTTGGACACTCCCTGAAACGGGCTAGAATCTGTTTTCCCATATTACGATCCACTGGCTCTGGTTATATGCCTTCAGTTCCCACAGAACGTGTCTGCTCACTCTTCTATGCCTTTCAAACTACAAACTCTCGCCCTACCCTTTAAATCCTTTATTCCCCAAACCAAATCAGTTCTTTCTACATGCATGGACAAACAGCTCCCCGTTCTAGGAAATATCTAGACAGGGCCTACCAATCAACCTAGTTAGTCTTCAGTAGGATAAATGTATAGACAAACATATTGAAATAAAAGTTATACCCACATATATACAAAAAACCCACAATAACCCTGGTTTCTAAGCAATCAAAATGGTTCCAGACTCTTTGTACTTCAAGATTTGGGCTGGATCTACTTGGTCCTTAAGCACTAAATTGATTCTCATCCTCCTATTCTGACCGCAATCCCAGAGAAGAACACCCCCTCCCAACACAGACAAACACCGCCCCCCCCCCATATGGACACTCACTCAGGCCCTCAGGTAGGAGAATATTTGACCTATTATTATTAAGCACACCTGTTTTTAGCAAACTTTGTATTGGTTCTCATGACACTTGAATTTTAGGGAAAAAAATCTCTATACCATAAGCGTGGATTAATTTCCTACATACCTCGTACAACAAAACTTCAAAGGCAGAGGAAAAACTTGAATGCTTATATATGCAAAGAGAACTCCCAAAAATGCAATTATAAATTAAGTTAAGGGCACAGCTACAAAAACCAGGCTTGGATAAGGGAGTCATTGCTAAAACTCAATGAAGAAACAGGATATGTTATTCCAACCCTGAAGTCTGGAATATTCACGCCAAATACCACATGAGCTGTTACTCTTTTAGGCTTAATTTAAAACATTCCAACCAGGAGGTGTAAAAGGAACACAGCACACAAGAGTATTGGCTTAGTGCCTCAAGTTACACTAAACTAGGCTCAACAAGTTTTATAGCTATTATACTAATTAATGCAAAATACACATAGTGGGGATTGAAATGTTTACTGAATGAATAAACTGCATTACATTGGAGTCAGTTTATGCAATAGGGAAAAAACCCCAGGAGAACACTGAAAAATGATTATAACCCCAGATTCATGCACATGAACTGAATTCTAGAACAAAAGCTTGACGCAGTTTATGTAGAGCATGATGGGCACCACTTGAAATCTCTTTAAAGGAACAAGTTAAAAAAAAAAAAAAGAATCATCAATCAACCACCTGCATACTAAGATCAATGAATTCAGAGCAACTTCAAGAGCCCTAACTATTCACTTTCGTCAGTTTTTGGAAACACAGTTTTGAGTATATGTAATATGTTATATGCATATTCAATATTAAAACTCACGGCCTTGACTAAACACTTTAATTTTTTTTGAAGATTTTATTCATTTATTTATTTGACAGAGAGAGAGAGCACAAGCAGGCAGAGGGAGAGGGAGAAGCAGACTCCCCTGCTGAGCAGGGAGCCCGATGCAGGACTCGATCCCAGGACCCTGGGATCATGACCTGAGCCAAAGGCAGATGCTCAACTGACTGAGACATCCAGGCATCCCTCAACTAAACACTTTAAACTTCACAAGTGTATACAAACACAAAAACAACTTATTTATGGCAGAGATCTTTTAGTGTGTCACAAGTGGAAACTTGGATGTGTCCAGAGTAAGCCAGAGTTCATGAGATTAATGATTCGATATAATAAATACAGGTTAAAGTTAATCTGTTATAAAAGTGTTCCAGGGGCGCCTGGGTGGCACAGCGGTTAAGCGTCTGCCTTCGGCTCAGGGTGTGATCCCGGCGTTGTGGGATCAAGCCCCACATCAGGCTCCTCTGATATGAGCCTGCTTCTTCCTCTCCCACTCCCCCTGCTTGTGTTCCCTCTCTCGCTGGCTGTCTCTGTCTCTGTCAAATAAATAAATAAAATCTTTAAAATAAAAAAAAAACAATAAAAATAAAAAAAATAAAAGTGTTCCAGAATGTCTCACAATCAAGGAAAACCATACTGTGCTAAAACAAAAAAAATGCCTTTCCTAGCCTCCTCTTTTCCAGTGGAAAGGAAAGAAAAAGTCAAAGAACTCTTAACAGCACATAAAATCAGATTTTTTAGAACCCATGCATAACCACTTTCAAATGGTTTATTCCCTCACTTTAGAAAACTTCATAGTAAAAAAACAAGCATCTCACAAGCTTATTTTGAAATCATTTATTTTGGCTAATTTTTATGGGTTTAATTTTCCTACCTTTGGTCTCCTTCTAAACCATTCAAGAACAATCAACTTGTGGAACCAAAAGAAGAGATCCTGCCCCCAAAATTAGAACCAGGAGGTGCACCAGCTACAAACACAGGCCAGGACCACATCACTGGACCACATCATAGGACCACCAGGACAGCAGGCGCGGAAGAGACTCAAGGGGAGAGGTATTCACGGAGCCATATCCCTTTCCTCATCTTGCTGGGGGGCCAAAAATGTAAACTTCTACAGGCTGTGATTTCCTCACCATGGGCATATACATTGCTCTGGCATATCCTATATTTTCAGCCTGGTGATTCCAGAGCATTGATTCTCAACCGCAGTACTCTTGACATTTTGAGCCTGATTATTCCTTACGGTGGAGCTATCCCGTGCATTGTAAAATGTTAAGCAGCATCTACCCACTAGATACCAGTAACACACCCTTCCCCTAGTTGTGACAACCAAAAATATCTCCAGATATTGCCAAACATCCCTTGGTGGGGGGGAGGGGGAGGAAGTCGGGGGAGGGGCAAACTGCCCCTGGTTAAGAGCTACTGTTCTAAAGCTTTGGTTCTTACTTACACATGAGGAAGCACACAAGGGATTTTCAAAAATACTGATTTCAAGTCTCACCCTGAGAGATTGTGATTTAGCTCATTTGGGCTATGTCCAGGGCAGGAGAGGCAGACAAGTACGAGAATCTGTGCCCTAGAGTACATCAGTGACACCAAGTAAGTCCCAAATCCATGTCACGCAACACCAAAATGCCTTCTATTCCCCCAAATTCGAGTAGTCCTTATCTTGGTATCAGAATCGACTATGATGAAAGTAAATAGAAAAAAGCAGAGGAAACAGAGAAAACAGGTTAACTGTAGCTCTGACCTGCAAATTTCTTTTCCCTTTTGACTGGACGGGAACTAGAGCATAAAGATTTATTGGAATCCCAACACTGCCTCTCACAACGCTCTACAGTGTGGGGGATGGAGAGAGAAACCAAGCTTCAGAGGTAGGAAACACAGAACTATTTCTTCACAGGGTGGAAACGCCAGCTGTCCCATGAAGACAGTTTTTTAACGAGTGCCACTAAACCAAGCCTTGGAGAAATGCTGAGTTCATTAAAAATAACACATAGACAATCTGTGGGCTGGGAAGAAACCCAGAGAACTCTCATGGGAAGTCACTCAAGTCCTTCCTGGGTCGGTGGGTGGGTGAGGGGGGTCATCCTCGCAGCAGATGATGTGGCCAGGGACCTACCTGGAGCGGAGGGTAAACCTGGACTCCCGTGCAAAAGCTCCATGACCGCGAACATGGAAATTCTCCCTTCCTCGCTGTTACAACTTGGCATCCCCTGCCCGCCTCCTTGGTCTGCTCAACAACACTGGGCCGGGTTCCAAGTTTTGCAAAGAATGGCACACCATGGCCCCCAAGGGCACGGTTCCCCCCAAGTGCCAGTCTGGCAGCGGCCTCCCTATCGACCCTGTGCCAGCCTACCGGTTATACTAACAGATTGACTGCTGTTTCTTTAATTAGGAAAAAAAAAAAAAAAACCAAGTAGACACACACATGCAAACACATGGGACAAGGATTCTTCTCCCAGTTCAGGAATAGTAAGCATCAGCAAACATGACTGAGTGTTTGAGTGTTTACTACTGAACGTTCGGTACTTTGCTAAGCGCCGTGCACACATTATCTCACCGCCAGCGCCGTAAAGGAGATGCTATTACAGTCCCTCTTCAATAGACAGGACAATACTGTCCTTCCTAGCCTCCTCCATGGCTTACGCAGTGTAAGAAACTCAGCCAAGGCAAAACCAGCACTGATTTATTTCTCTTTGACACCAAAGCCCGGGCTCTTCCCCACCGTATAATGCTGTCTCTCCGGGTTCTCCAAAAAGAACCCAAATCAGTGATTGAACTCCACCAACCGTGAATATCTCAAGCTCTCACTGATTTGGGTTTGAAACTCTAGGTCAGGAGTGAATTTCCCAAACATAGAGAAGAGGCATAATATCCGGAGTCTGTCTCAGACTCCATCCACGGGACCACAGGGCACTGTGTGGGTCTCTTTCTGTTCTCGGCCTCAGTGAACTTGGCGTTCAGCTTTGACCCCTCACACTCACCATGCTTTACTGATTCTTCTTTCAAGCATCCCCCTAGTGCCCTATTTTCCTTGCGAGGACTCTCATTTCTCACTCCTGGATTGGCAAGTGCCTCTGAGCTGGCCTCCGTAACAGTCATCCACCTTGCGCACAGATGCCCAATTTTCTTTCAATGCCACTTGCAAGCTGTCCCTCTTCTGGTCAAAAATCTACAACAGTTCCCTCTGTCTGATAATCCGAACTGTTCTGCACACCCTGAAGGCTGAAAGCTTCTTTTGCTCAGATCTTAGAGTAAGTGGTCAGTGTTCTCCTATTTCCCACTATAAAACCGCAGAATTCTAGGATTAGAGCAATTTCCAATTCCAACTGGAAACTGGAATCAACTGTTTGGAATCACTCAATCCGACCAATTTCCACAACGTTCCACAAACACACTGCTCATACCAACCTCTGTGTCCTGGCTCTGAGGGTCCCCTTCTCCACAGATGAGTCAAGTACTATCTCCTTCACTTTGAATCCTTTCTTGCATTCATTTATTCATTTAGCCACACGTGTGTGAGTGGATGTATATACGTATGGATGTATTTATGCATATATATGTATAAAGCCTAAGGCAAAACTACGTTACTGGGACACTCCGATCTTTGGATCTGGGGTGGTCTCCTCCCCCTAAAAATTTAGTAAGCAGTGCTAAGCCTTGTTTCAGGTGCCAGAGATGGACCAGCTTCCTATACTCCTGGAGTCTTCCCTCTCCAGATTTCCATAGGACTTTGTATGGCCAAATCGATCATTCCCGGAGACGCCAGGCCCACACACATTAATGCGCAGAGGACTTTTAGTAAATGCGACGGACTGTATCCAGCACCCTTCTTGAAGAATCAAAATAAGAACTCCTGCAGAACACAATCCCGCCTGACCTGACCTAGCATTTGTCAAGGAAACCCCAGCTTTTGTTCACGCAAGGGAGACAGAGCCATGGACAGAAAGAAACATCCTACAGAACACAACTGATGAGAAAGCTGGACTATGACTGAATGTTTGCTATTAGACAGATCCTGTCCTATTTGCTGAAGATTCATGGGTAAACAAAATAGACACAGGCTGTTTTGTTTGTTTGTTTTTTAATTTGAGTGAGAGAGTGCCTGGGAGCATGCGCGCGGCCGGCGGCGGGGGGCGGGGGGAGGGTGGGGTGGTGGTGGTGGTGGGAGAAGAGCGGAGGGACAAGGAGACTCCCTGCTCATTGGTCACGGCTTGATCCCACCACCCTGAGATCAGGACTTGGGCTGAAGTCAGATGCTTAACCAACTGAGCCACCCAGGCGCCCGGGCACGGGCTGTTGTTAACCACTATGCTACCGAGTCCCTTGCCTCTATTATGTTGCATGCTAATTGCTTTTGAACTAATGACTCTGTCTACAGTGTGCAAACCTAAACTTGGCTCCTGATTTTAACCCCAGACCTAACATACAAATGCCTAGCATACAGTAAGCGCTCAGATTATTTGTTGAATAAATGAATCCAGTCCCCGCCTTGCAATTTAGCCCTTTCACAAGTTATACGAGATACAGGAACATGTGTCATGTGCTTAAGCCTTGTCTTCCAGGCAGAGTAGCAACTTCTTAACCACAGGGATCACGTTCTGCTCATATGTAACAACTAAAATCACTCCATCTTAAGCCACTTCTTAATACACAATCACATAATTTAAAAGAAGCATGCACAGTTCTTTCTTCTTTCTGTCGTCTGGCAAGGTCACAACTAAGCTAACCGTAGTTCAATTAGGTTTGGTTAAATTTGATGATCATTTAGGCCCTTTTCAATTTTTTCTATCCCATGTAATATTGCAGTGGCTAAGCTCAGAACGCATCTGAACATGATACATCCATGCATGCGTCCAATTATTACAGAAGAATTAATGCCTGGAAGTGGAATCGCTGGGTCTTTTCAATCGTGATACTACAGTATTGCCAGACTGCTCCCCGGAAGCGTGCCAACTTGCAATCTTCTCAACAGTGTTTGAGATTGAGAATGCCTATTTCCCACTTTCCCTCCAACCCTGGGCTTTGTCAAAGTCTGCCTATCAGATAAGTAAAAAACGACACCCCAAAGCACATGGACCCGGTACCGCTCTGTAGTTACCTAACATGTTCTTTCTGATAAACGTAACGCCTGGGTTCCCATTCAAAATGTTCTAGATAAGAGTTCCATTTAAACCGATCCTGAGTTATAATTACAAGGTTATCAGCGATTGCTATTTTCAATAGCCCATATCATGACGCTACATCTATTTTCCACAACAAAAAGAGCCCAGAAAAATAATGCAATAGAAAGGATGCAGAAAAAAAGAGAATCACAGATGGGAGGAGTGGTTTTTAAGGACGGACATGGTGGAAACTGGATAAGAATCCCTGTGCCATGAGGAAGCCAGTTCTGAACTTTGTAATCATCCTGGAGAACAACTGAAGTCATATTCTGCCCAGCCTGAGAGGTCCCACAGGTCTTTGGGTACTTTTATTCCTCTGCTTAATACCCAAACCCCACAAACCAGAGCTTTGTTTCTCCTTCCTGAGTGATTGCCCACAAGGTCCCTTCATCAACACTCCATACTAATTTTACTCCACGTTTGCTATTTTCCTATCTCATCCAGTGGATCGAAAAGGGTTCATTCATTAGGTTCTTAATACTCATTTTAACCTTTCAAAATTCATGTTGTCATTTCCCCCTTTTGTTCCCTTTAAAATGAACACCAAACAAAGCTAGGAATGTTTAAGCGTTTGGAGTATAATGTTTTTGTTCAAAAACTCTTAAGTGGATTTTGGAGAAGAGAGAAGGAAAAGGAGGAGAAGGAAGGGAAGGGGCATCCCTGCTCTCAGAGCATTTTCATCAGCCTTCAAGACTAGGCTTTGCCATGACCGAATCTGGTTCTCTCTACTCTCCAAGATTTCTGAGACCTTCCTTTCTTCCACTGTGGAGAGCTGTGCTGTAATCCTCCAGACTCGGGCCTTTCCCAGCGGTGTGTCCCCTGCTGGACTTACTGACCTGGGAAGAGGGTCAACTTCTGACAGGGAGCACAGGGGCTCCCTCCCCCTGGGCCCTCCTAGGGTGACCCCACACCTTTCCAGTCTTCTGAGACAGTGCCCCCCAGGGGCATCCTGTCTGTGTGTTTGGTGAGGGTGGGCGGGGGAGGGGGGTCTTAAGAGTGACTTTATTTCCTAATTTCTGCCCAAGCATGTGCGTCCTGAGAGACAGAATTCACCTCAGTGCAGTAAGTGATAACTGTTGTTCAGGAATCCATCTCCTTGCAGAAAACCTCTCTACACTAAAGCAAAGATGGACAGAGGAGGGGAAAAGAACAGCCAACTGCTGAAATCCCACGATGTGCCAGGTGTTTTATTCAGGTTATCCCCAGTTAGGCCTCCCATAATCCTGTGCGCCTGATTCTCTCTTTCCACCTTCGATGGAAAACCAGTGGCTTAAAAGAAGCAAAGTAACTTGACTGGCCAAGTTATGCACGTCTGGGAAGTATCGGCTCAAATTCAGATAATGGTCAGCTCGGGGCTTCTTGGGCCCACAAGTGACTTCCATCAATCTGGAGAGCAGATCTTTCTAACCCGAGACCCACAGACCCCTAGCAACCGCTGGGTGTACTATGAGGGTGTCAGAATGGCCCGAGTCTGGGGTGCTGTGTCTTTCCTGGGAGGGTCATTTAAAATGTTCCCATTTCAGGGCGCCTGGGTGGTTCAGCCGGTTAACCATCTGCCTGCAGCTCGGGTCATGATCCCAGGGTCCTGGGATGGAGCCCTGTGTCGGGCTTCCTGCTCAGCGGGGAGTCTGCTTCTCCCTCTCCCTCTGCCTGTCTCTCCCATTTGTGCTCTCTCCCTCTCTCTGAAATAAATGAAATCTAAATAAATAAATAAATAAATAAATAAATAAATAAATAACATGTTCCCATTTCATCACCTTTGCTTCAATCACGGGTGGCCCTGCCCATCTCTGGTCTTTACCTATTGCAGAGCAATCTTACTGTCATCTTTTCATTAGTCTCGAGAGCTATCTTGTTAACCTATTATTTAAGCAACTCTTGAAGGGGGATCACTTTTGGAGAATGTGCCAGAGTGAACCACGGCTCTCCCTGGTTACCAAGCATCACCCCACCACCCTCAAGCTCGCCACAGATTCTCCAAAGGGTCCGTCACCAGAAAAGTCGAAAACTAGCAAGGCACACCTCCATTAACACTTATCTCCCTTAAGACAGAGAGACTTCTCACTCGCCCTCTCAGCACCTTGCAAGAGCACCGCTCAGAGGTACGGAGCAGCGACCGATGTAGCGCCCACATGTCCTGTTGGTGCGACGGAGATATTATTTGCCACTCAGGGTGAGAAAGTAGAATTCGAATGTAAGCTGCAGAGGCCTTGAAGACAGAGGAAGGAAACTGTGGTTTGAGAAGGGGAGGAAACTGCAGGAAAGGTCTTTGATCTTTGTATTTGACAAAAAGCAACTGAACATGTAAATAACTGTCTCCAACAATACCAGCTGACCGTTAATGAGAAGCAGTTCAACAATTTTTATCACACACGTGCATAGCTGCCCTTGCTTTTTGGCCAGGCAGAGGAGAGATAACCAGATAGAAAATGAGTCGACTTCCGTGGAGCAGAGAGGAGCACACATGAGCTCAGACACCCCACCAGGGCACTCTCAGAATGGCCTGAAGAAAGGCCAGGACCGCTAGGGCAGCCAAGAACATCTATTAAGTGCCGACTGTTTAAGACCAGGACCAAGGCCATCCCTGATGTCATGGAAGATTTCTGGTGCCAAGAGGGAGGTGAACTGCACACCAGCTGGAAAACTAAAAAGTAAGGACGGAGGAAGAGGGGTAGAGAGGAAAATACAGATCTCAAACCTAAGTAAACAGAAAGGGAAAGGCAGATGTGAGGGGCTGATTCGCCCACACCAAGCCCCTGAGAGATAATGGCCGTGGCCCTGTGAGAGCTCACAGGTACAAGACCGCCAGGAAGTCAGCAGGACAGGGGAGAATGCTGTCATCTGCACCAAAGCTATCATTTCCTGACTCAAGGGTGCCCTTGAGCTCGGCCACATTCACTTAATAATATTATTTTTCTATCTATTCTCAGTTAAGCAAGAGGCACAAAATACCACGTGTTGGGCCCCAAGAAGCTTCCTCCTCTGTAAGTTAGGGGTAGGGGCTGGAATCCGCTTCTAAATTCTGTAACTCCAAGTGACATGGCATCACTGTTTGTCAAGCTGCTGTTTACGACTCGATTTTTCCTTGAAATAGGGCTCTTTAGTAAAAGAAGACTGGCTTTCAAATTACAGGTGCAAATTCTAAAGGAGAGTAGTCGCTGCTGATAAAAACAGGGAGTCTGAAAAACTCTGGCGGGTTTCCAAGACTGCTTCAATGGGAAAAGAATAAAACTTCTCATTTTCATCATTAAAACAGAATAAGAATCATTTCCAAAGAAGTCTGGAAGGGCATCTACATACAAACACATACACTTGACTACATCGTATTTCGTCAGTTCCAAAATGCCATTGATTGTAAGCTACACAATTTACTAGCACGTGTATTTTTTTTTTAAGATTTTATTTATTTACTTGTCAGAGAGAGAGAGAGCACAGGCAGGGGGGAGCGGCAGAGGCAGAGAGAGAAGCAGACTCCCCGCTGAGCAAGGAGCCCCATGCGGGACTTCATCCCGTGATCCTGGGATCGTGACCTGGGCCGAAGGCAGGCGCTTAACCCACCGAGCCCCCCAGGCATCCCTAGCAGGTGTTCTGGGGGAAGGACTCCTACCTGACCTGTATACATCCATTTTACAACGTATCCCCAGTTGAGAATTGCTTTACAAATGAAAAATGTGCACCTCAGAAGTGAAAGACTGTGGTCTGAATGGATAAAAAAAAATAGATGCTTAACTAGCGTGTCTACCCACCTTTCCAGAAATTCTCTCTACAAAGGACCCTGGCAGAAGCTATTCATCTGTGTGTTGGGTTCCTTTCCAACTCTGAAAACATAAGGAGCCCCTGGTCTTCAAAGAGTCTTATAAAAAGTTGCACCCAAAAAACGTATTGCGTGCACACCTTTTGATCCAGCAATTCCACTTCTAGAAACTTACCGTATAAATAGAACTGCTTGTATACAGTGACATACAAACAAGGATGTTTTCTGCAAGATGATGTAGAATACGGAAACCTTTAAGTATTATAAATATTCGATAATAAGGAAATTCTTAAACAAATCATGATACATTCATAATTTGGGACTACAGAGTATGCATCTGAATGCAGATGTGGAATATGGAATACCATGAAGTAAAACAAAAAACAAAGTGAGTCTCAGAAGAGTAATGCTTATATTTTATCACCTGTAAAACACACTTTTCTTCATATCTCAACATCCGTGAAACTGGAGTATATTATACAATCAATGGCACCTTAGAGCCCATGAAATACACTAGTATGATCCCACATGTAGATACATAGACGCATAGAAACTTTCCGGAAAGCTACTTGTAACTCTAAAGTAAGGGGACGGAAAGATGTTTTATTTGTTTTATTTTACTTTACCTTATATTCCTTAAGCTTTGGGGTGTTTCGTTAAACACATGTTATTTCCAAATAAAAATGTAACAAACCAAGTGTTAAGTAGTTTCAGGTTTCTAAAAGTTCCTTGGACAACCACTGACAGGCCATCCCTTTTGGGAAAACTACCCCCATGAGACTTTATTTTATAAAAAATGAAAAGCAAGGATGAAAGAAAGGGGACCTTCACTAAAAGGAGTTCTGAGCACCTAGTAGAGTTTTGCTTCCTCTCTGTTTCCTGATCACCCAGTAAGTCTTGCCAAAAGCTAGAGCCTGGTGTCCGTGCTGGGTGAGGGTGGAGAGGGTTGGAAATTCAGAAAAGTCCTGTCCTCTGGAAAGATGGCTCAGCAAAGCAGAGCAAGGGTTCTACTTGGAGGGAGAGAGGGGGAGGGGAAGACAGTATCTGGCCAAGCACAGCCAGCAGAAGCTGGCAGCCAGAAGCACAGCGGCCAGGACCCAAGCACAGGTAGTCTGGGGCCCTGAAGAACCCCCAGAAGGTGAAGACCTTAGGCCAGTGTTTCCCACCTGTGGTCCCTCCATCCTTACTCTCACCAGGGGAGGCTGGTGAGAATGCAGATTCCTCTGGCCCACCCAGGTCGAAGGGAGAGTAATTCCCACAAACTGTCCAACAGTGGCCTGCGCTCTCATGACTTGAATATCTGTATTCGTGACCCAAGGTGGGCAACCCTTATAATTTGTGAAAAGTAGATCTGAGGCAGCAGAGTTTCACCAATTTCGTTCCAAATGACTTTTAAAGTTAGAAGTGATACTACCATTCAAACAGGAAGGACCTACATCTCAGGAAACACACGCCTCCTCCAATACATTCGGTGAAGAAAAAGCTCTCTTAAAAAATCAGTTCCTTTTCGTTTTTTTAAAAGATTTTATTTATTTATTTGAGACAGAGAGAGAAAGAGAGAGAGCATGAGCAGGAAGGAGGGGCAGTGGAGAGGGAGAAGCAGACACCCCACTGAGCAGGGAGCCCCATTCAGGCTCAATCCCAGGACCCTGAGATCACGACCTGAGCCAAAAGCAGATGTTTAACCCACTGAGCCACCCAGGCGCCCCCCCAAATCAGTTACTTTTTAAGAGGAGGAACCCTTAATATGAGTATCAAAAAGATGCCTTAAATACCCTATATTTTCTCAGACCTCCCATTATCTTCTGCAGACCAGCTTATTAAGATTCTGCTCATGGGGTGAGCCTGTAACTGGGAGCTCAGCATTCCAGAATTTACACTTCAAATGGTTCTTCCTCTGTGTTTCAGCTGAAGTCTAAAGATTTAAGCTTACCTCATGCCCTCTAAGTAATGTGGGGTTATTTTCTCCATGCATCATGATAGAAGGCATAGTGCACTGGCTTACTTGCAAATGATTTAATTATATGTCCTCCTTCAAAGATAATTTCCCCCTCACCATTCCTCAGGACTTCTCTGTTCTGCTGCGATGCAGTTTCAAGCCCAGGGTTAGAATTTAGAAAACCAATCATTTACGTTAAATTGTATTAAACAAAGATGTGTTGATTGGCTTCCTGATGCATCCAAAAGAGAAACCTATGCTGCCAGATTTATTTATTTAATTTTTTTTAATTTTTTATTATATTATGTTAGTCACCATACAGTACATCCCCGGTTTCCGATGTAAGGCTCGATGATTCATTAGTTGTGTATAACACCCAGTGCACCATGCAATGCGTGCCCTCCTTACTACCCATCACCAGCCTATCCCATTCCCCCACCCCCATCCCCTCTGAGGCCCTCAGTTTGTTTCTCATAGTCCATAGTCTCTCATGTTTCATTCCCCCTTCTGATTACCCCCCCTTTCTTTATCCCTTTCTTCCCCTACCGATCATCCTAGTTCTTATGTTCCATAGATGAGAGAAATCATATGATAGTTGTCTTTCTCTGCTTGACTTATTTCACTTAGCATTATCTCCTCCAGTGCCGTCCATGTTGTAGCAAATGTTGAGAACTCATTCTTTCTGATATATGCTGCCAGCTTTAAACAGAAGATGACTGAAAATAATTTCTAAAAGGATATCGTCAGTGTATTGAAAAGAAGTTATTCCCTGAAAACAACAACAACAACAACAACAAAACAAAACCAGGGGCAGTTATGCTACTTTCATCTGATAGAAGTGAGTTCATGTAATCGTGGTCCTTGATCTCACAACATTCCCAAAGAGACAGTAATGGTGACACCTACACATCATATTCGGTATGGATTCCGAAGGCTTTAAGGACTTTGCCTTGAGTTGCAGTAGGGAAAAGGTTCAGGTTTCCCCTGTGGGTCATGAAGGGCCAGAAGTTTCCAGAAGGTCATCACTACCTTCTGCTGCAGTCAACATTCTACATACCCCCTCCGCCTGCACACACACACACACACACACACACACACACACAAGCTCTCCTCTCTTGGCAATTCACTCTGTGTTTAAGAAGACAAGAAAGATTTTTCTTACTACTCAGTGAGTAGTAAGAGTGAGACTCAGTGAGACTAGTAGGGGTCACACCAAAACCTGACAATCACCTATGAGGAGGCAGTCAAGTTAAAGAGAATTTAATTTTAATTAATTAATTAATTTTAAGATTTTATTTATTTATTTGAGAGAGAGAGAGCAAAAGAGCACGCAAGCTGGGGGAGAGGGGATGGGCAGAGGGAGAAGCAGACTCCCCAGTGAGCAGGGAGCCCGTTGCTGGGTTTGATTCCAGGACCCTGAGATCATGACCTGAGCTGAAGGCAAATGCTTAACTGACTGAGCCCTTAAAGAGAATTTCAAACGCCATCCAGGCTGTGTGAGCTCACAGTGCAACATGGCGCTCACTCATTCATTCATTCCTATCAACATGACATGCCCACTGGGCGCCCTAACAAGAGACCCAGCCCCTGCAGACAGGGGCAGTCGGTGCTGTGGGTGATGCCGTGGAGCCAGTGTGGCTGGGAGCAAACCCTCCTCACACCAGCGGGTAGCAGCAAGACCTTGGTTAAGGTGAATAGCATCCCGTGACCCAGTGTACTCATCTTTAAGGTGCAGAAAACAATAGTTTCTAACGTAAAGGGTTCCTGTGGGGATTCAATGAGTTAATACAAATAAAACTCTCAGAAAAGCACCCAGCGTTTAGTAACTGCTCAATAAACGCTAGAGACAGACAGTTCCCAACTTCAGATGGTTTGACAATTTTTCAACTTCACGATGATGCTAAAGTGATAGCAGTCAGTACAAACCGTACTTCGAATTTTGAATTTTGATCTTTTCCCGGACTAGTGTTGTGTGTGTGATACTCTCTCGAGATGCTGGATGGCAGCAGGGAGCCCTAGCTCCCACGCAGCCACACGATCACCAGGGTAAACAACCGATACACTCACGACCATTCCATTTTTCACTTTCAGAGCAGTAACTGATAAATTACACGGGATCTTCAACACTTAATGATAAAAGAGGCTTTGTCTTAGAGGACATTACCCAACTGTGGACTGATTTAAGCATAAGTATTCTGAGCATGTTTCAGGTCGGCTAGACTAAACTAGGATGTCCAGTGGGTTAGGTGTTCTAGATGCATTTCGACATCATGGTATTTTCAACTTATGATGGGTTCACCGGGATGTAACCCAGTGAGGTAGGCCAAGAATCATCTGTATTATGACGGTTAGTTGGGGAGGCAGGCCAGGAATCCCACATTTACAGCAGAGGAGTAAGTTTGTGATAGAGGCCCTGGGGGAAACTGGATTTATGCGCACTTGGAGGCATCTCAAAGCTTGAGTTCAGGGGAATCAGCCAAATGAAGGTCAGGCAATCCAAGCAGAAGAAACAGTATGTGTAAAAGTTTAGATTCATTTAACCATAAGAAGTAGTTCAGCGCGGCTGAAGCACAGAGTGCCTTTGGAAGAGGGCAAGGAAATGAGGCTGGGAAGCTGAACTAGAAGCAGATCATCAGACCTTTATCATGTTAGGTGAAGGAGTTTGAACTTGACCCTGAAAACACTTCTGAGAATTTCCAGCTGGGGAACGACAGAATGGGATTTGTCTCCTAGAAAAATCCTTCAAGCCCTCAGGAGGAAGAGCCAGGGAGGTCAGTGTCTCTAATTATAGAGAAGAAACAAGTTGAGAAAATCTCCATTCAAACTGGTTGAAATGTTGACACTTACCTGGTAAATTTACTTAGGTGAAATATTTCACCCCTTAACAATGGGGCAGGGTGGGGGGACTATTGCACAAGGTGCCAGAAACTAATTGTGGCTGTTTTGTATTTACTTCTTACTATCAGATTCACTTAAACAATGTGACCCATAAGAACTTGCGGAAAGGGTGACCATCTCATTAAGGCATGTGCCCCTTTGCAGGGAGGTTCACTCTTTCTCCCCATCAGTTCCTGTTGCTCCTGTGATTACTCTTTTTCCTTAGCACACACCCTGAGAAACTGCTACTTAAACTCAACTTGTTTTTCCGTTCTGTTCTATTTGTTCGAAGCAAGCATTCAACCTTCTGATTTCATGCTGTTATCTATCGCTTTGGATTTACTTCACTCACTTGCACCCACAAGATGGCGGAAGAGAAAGTACTGTCTCCAATCTCTGAGGGATCTGGGCTTCAACTCAAGACGCACAGTTGCATTTATGCACAAGAGGGGCAGATACATCTAACTGAGCCCAGCCCAGAGCACACAGTTGTGCTCATACTGTACACCTCATGGGAGAACAGAGGCAGAAAAAAAGGAGCTGAACTGTTTTCTGCATAATATGCTACCAGTAGCAAAACATTAACTGGGACCCAATCCGCAGGCTCTGAGCATTTTCTACCAGACAACACACACTTTAAACAAAACACAACGCTCATTAAAGTGTGCGTATTCTTCATGACCTCACTGGCACGGGTAATAGAAAACCAAGAAGTTATCTCTAACCGAATTGGAATGTTTATTCTGGCTGCAGAGCTGTTCCCCTAAAGGAATCTGCCAGGAAACCAGACCCTGGTTCCCCAATTTCCTAGTTTGTGGTTTCTGCTCTGTAGGACTCCACAGTACAGGAGGAGTCTTTCTCAGAGAAGAGAAGCAGGGGAGACAAAGTGGGGCTCTTCAAGCAGATTTCTAAAACTATATAATAGAACCAAATGAATGAAGACAGAAATTATAGTCACTAATGACTCAAAGTATAACAATTTACAATATCAGCTCTCCACCCAGAATTCGAAATCCCAATTAGGGGCGATCTCTCATCACTGATGCAAAATTAGGGCAGGGAGAAAGTCCAAGAATATTTTCACTTTTCTTCTGCGCTCCTCAGCGTATGACAGGAGACTTTCTTGGCTTTGCAGTCCTGGGTTTTCATTTTTGTGGGTGAACCCTCTTAGATCATACACTTGTAAGTGTTAATTAAGAATGGAAATGAATGCATGGATCCAGCTAACCTCAATGAAAAAATGACAGTGGGATGAGGAACACCCTCCAGGTGAGCTCATAAAATGACCACTAGAGGCGTCTGGGTGGCGCAGTCGGTTAAGCATTGGACTCTTGATTTCGGCTCAGGTAGTGATCTCAGAGTCTTAAGATCAAGCCCCTGAGGCGGCTCCGTGCTCAGCGGGGAGTCTGCTTAAGATTCTCTCTCTCCTTCTCCTTCTGCCCCTCCTCCCCCTCTCCCTCTCTGTCTAAAAAAAAAAAAAAAGACCATGGGAAAAAGTTGTGAAGCAAATGCGGAACATTAGATTCTGGTCCCACTTGATATGGGTGAATAATTTGACAGCTCTGCACAGAGAACCATTTCTCAAGAGAAATACAACTCATTTTTAGCCCATCCTTCCTGAAGAAAGGTGTATGTTTATTTTTAACTTTTACCCACTGACTAAGAGGAAATATATTAGAAGCAGAGGAGGGGGGAAAAAAACTAGTCAGGGTTCTCTAGAAATTATCTTCTCTAATAAAGGGATGCTTATATTTCTGGATTATCTCTGGAATATAAGCCTTTGAAGCTGTCACCCCTGAAAGCATGGGGATCTCTAGAGCACAAGATGACAGTAAACAGTTGCAGGATATCTACACCTCAGAACCAAATGACCTGGACATAGTTTGAAGGTCAAGTTCAATGCACTGGCCAATCTGACCTCAAACAGGTCACCAAATTTGGCCCTCTGATTCCAAATATCTAGCGAGTGAATAATCAACTCTTCTTTTCTCTTATTTGCTAAGATGAGGACTGAAACCACTAAAAGTATTTCAGGGTTTGATGCATCTTAGAAATTATGTAATCTAAGTGTTGTCTTCTTTCCGAAGGACAAAGTGGAAAATTCCTAGGCACATCTATCCCTCTCCAGTTCTTGGATTCACATTTTCTTCCACTTTCCCCAATACAAAAGAGTTAGATGTGACACCGGACTGGGGAAAGGGCACAGTGGGAAAACTCTTGGTATCTTGGCTAATACTTGGAATATATTTTACCCTAAGAAATAGGACTACTCTTCTGGTACATTACGAATATATGCCTTAATACTTCCAGATCAGTTCCAATTCTTTTCCATATAAAAATGATCTGTTAATCTTTAAAAATGACGGGGCATTTTTGTTTGTTAAAAAAAAGGTTGGAGCAGGGGCACCTGGGTGGCTCCGTCGGTGAAACATCTGCCTTCAGCTCAGGTCATGATCTCAGGGGCGCCTAGGTGGGCGCCTAGGTGGCTCAGTCAGTTAAGCGTCTGCCTTCAGCTCAGGTCATGATCTCAGGGTCCTGGGATTGAGTCCCACATCGGTTTCACATGGGGCTCCCTGCTCGGCGGGGAGTCTGCTTCTCCCTCTCCCTCTGTCCCTCTCTCCACTCATGCTCGCTCTCTCTCAAATAAAAAAACTCTTTAAAAAAATGAAATGGGGGCACCTGGGTAGTGCAGTCATTAAGCATCTGCCTTCAGCCCAGGGCGTGATCCTGGCATTCCAGGATTGAGTCCCACATCGGGCTTTTCCGCTGGGAGCCTGCTTCTTCCTCGCCCACTCCCCCTGCTGTGTTCCCTCTCTCGCTGGCTATCTCTCTGTCAAATAAATAAATAAAATCTTTAAAAAAAAAATGAAATAGAATGTTGCTTCTAGGTTTCAGGCATAGAAAAATCCAGCTATCAGAGCTCTTACAAATGACATGGTTTTAGAAGGTCTACTTCTCTAAGATTGAGACTTCCCCTGAACTAAACTTTACTTTAATGTTACCCTTCCCCAAATTCATCACACTTACTAAAACAGAATATGCCTGCGAAAATTTAACCTTCTTCCTGATGACGCGATCACCATGATTTTCTCAAGTGCCTGCTAAGGTACCGGGAAAAGCTAACACATTAAAAGTGACTTGATATTCTGTGGATTTGGTGTCAGTGGGGGGTTAAATCATATAACAAGAGTGTCTAGAACATTCCCCACTGTAAAATGTAAAACATAGGCTGTGAGTGTTATCTGACCGCCACACAATAACAGGCTTGTGATTGCCTTTTTTTGTTTCATCCTTAGGTTTTTTAAACTCTCTTATTACACAAAATTTCAAACATACGCAAAAGTAGAAAGAAGACTATAAGGAGCCCTCGTTACTCCTTAGCCACCTTCGACAATAATCAACACATTGCCAACCTTGTTTCACTTCTACCTCTCCCCACTCTCACCCCTCGTTGGTTACCTTGTCCTTTTTACAGCTTTATTGGGGTATAATTTACAAGCATACAATAGAAGCACATACAATTGTAATTGGACAATGCCGTGATTTGGGTAAATTTAGAAAGTTGTACAAACATCACCAAGAGCCACTTTTAGAACATTTCATCATCCCCAAAGTGCCTCCTTGCCGTTAATCTCCATTCTCATCTCAGCTTCAGACAACCAGTAATCTACTTCTTGTCTTCATACATTTGTCTTTTCTGGACATTGCTTTAATTAAAGGGAAACATACAACACGTAGTCTTGCGTGCAGTTTCTTCCACTTAGCGTAGTGTTTTTGAAGGGGCATCCATGTCGTAGCTGATAAAGCTCTTTCTTCTTTTTTATTGCTGAATAGTATTCCCTTGTATAAGTATCTAACATTTTTTTTTAAAGATTTATTTATTTATTTGACACAGAGAGAGACAGCCAGGGAGAGAGGGAACACAAGCAGGGGTAGTGGGGGAGGAAGAAGCAGGCTTCCAGCGATGCAGGGAGCCCAATGCGGGGCTCGATCCCAGGACTCCGGGATCACGCCCTGAGCCGAAGGCACACGCTTAATGACTGAGCCACCCAGGTACCCGTAAATATCTAACATTTTGTTATCCATTCACCAATGGGTGGCTCTTTGCTGTTTCCGGTCTGGGGCTTTTATGTAGAATATGTCTGTGAATATTTGCATAGAAGAGTTCGAGTGGACATATGTTTTCATTTCTTTTAGGTAGACACATTGAAGTAGAATTGCTGGGGTTTTTAGTGCTTTGTTTACCCAGTAGAATCACAACATATCAGAGTTTGGACCCTAAACATTCTATGTTCCAATGTTTTTTTGTTTTTGTTTTCGTTTTAATTTTATGTATTTGTCAGAGAGAGAAAGAGCGCATGCACAAGTAGGGGGAGGGGCAGAGGGAGCAGCAGACTCTCCACTGAGCAGGGAGCCTGATGAGGGACTCGATCCCAGGACCCTGAGCCAAAGACAGATGCTTCACCGACGGAGCCACCCAGGTGCCCCTGCTCCAACCTTTTTTTTAACAAACGAGGAATGTGAAGTCCAAACATACTGATTGGTTTACATTCACAGATCACTGGCGACAGAGACAGAATTCAAACCCAGAACTTCCCATTCTTCCTTTTTTCTTCATTTTTCATCAGTTTCATTGTGCCTTCCAGAAACAACCATGCTGCCCACGCTGGACTGGCTGCTTTGTTCCAGAGCTGCCGTGGAGGGACTTCATTCTCTTGAGAATCCTCCTCACTCCTTACTGACTCTGACACCCCCTCTCCCACCCTGAGGCCCTGGGCCTCCCCTCTGTGGAACCCGGGGACCCCCATTTCCAGGCCTTCCTGGGACTCTGAGAGCACATCGGTTGCTTCCGGCCTGCTCCCCCTTCCCCTCCCGCAAACACTCTCTTCTTGACCCCTTTCTCTCCGCAAACTCATTTGCTGCCGCCTTGTCTGCTTTCTCTCTTCAAGTCCTGGGTGGCTCAAGGTTACAGAGGTCTGCTAGGTTTTTGATAACAGAGTCTGCATTCCTGAGTTTTTGCTTGTTGGGTTGTTTGATGGAGATTTTCAAGAGAACACTGTCTTTGCTTGCTTGAAACCAGACCTCTCCCGCTTTCATGGGACTAGGGTGCAATCCTGACTTGCTCAATAAAAACACATGGACAATGATCACTTCATTCAAACTGAGGAAGGGGGGGAGGGAGACAAAACCCAGCCCCAAATTCTGAACAAGAGCTTTATTCCAGAAACATCTTACATGGGCATGAATGAGCCTGCCCTTCACTATTGAAAGAGGCAAGCAGCCTGTCTTTCACTCTGTGCCTGGTTATTACTTCCCTTGCCTCACTGAGGCAAACTAAGAACTCTCTTTGAAGCTGAAAATAAACCACGGGTTTTTAAAAATAAAACTATTATTCCAAGTTTCCTATATTTTGGCAAATGCCAAGCACACAAAACTGGTTCAGAACACTTTTTCCAGCTTACATAAATCAAATCCACTGCAAACTGCTCGCTTTTGAAAAAGGTTTCACTGTAAATTACGCACCGCAGGCCAGAAGCAGGGGCTGTACGCACACATAGTAATTGCTTGCTATTATCCAATCAGTGAGCAAATATTTATTGGGCACCCAGTGCACCAGGCACAGCAAGGGAAACAGAAATGGATAAAGATATGGCCCTTATGGCCCTTGTAATCTACTTACGATAAGACAGAAACATGAAAACCTAACAGTCCCAGGTAGGATGGGATCAAGGGGCACAGGCGGAGAAGTGCTACAGAATTTTCGAAATTAGAGGGTTGCCAAGCTGGATGGTACAGAGGGGTCAAAGGAAGGAAGGGCACAGAAAACCTAAAGCTAAAGATGAAAGTAAAACAGGCCAACGATTAGGTCACTCACCTGCTCAAAAACTTCCCATGACTCATCCCTGATAATCACAGAAAGTCCAAACTCCCTGGCCTGGCCTTCGAGACCTCACAGTCACTGGCTCCTTTACCTTGCCAGGCTTTGCTCTGGCAAATGTTCCTTGAACACACAGATACCCGTCTCTTCCTGACCTTCCTTCCTCTTGCTGCTCCATCCTTCTCAACGCTCTCTCCTGCCGCACCAGCTACTGAAAAATCCTCCCGTTTCACAGTCCGCCTCCTTCCGGAGGCCCCCCAACATTGACTTTTCATTACTACACAAGAGCTCTGCCCCTTGGGAGAGCCAGTCCCCAAGACGGCCTGCAATGCTTCCCACTCCCCGGCATCCTCACCCTGGTGTGGCCTCCACCCATGATGGATGGTGAGAGTTGTGTAACCAAGGAGCTATTGTGCAGGTGACGGTGTGGGGCGTTCAAGACTTGACCGTGAAAGACGTGAGAGGCTTCTACTTGAACGTGCGGGAAGCCATTCACCGCGTCTCGAGGACACTGCATGGAGGTGGAGGGGACGGCATGGTGAGCAATGGAGGCCTCCGGTTCAGAGCCAGCACTGATTTGCAGCCATGCAAGTGACCCACCTTGGAATTAGATCCTTAGGAGAAAACCTGGCGCGTGTACACACACACACACACACACACACACACACACACACGAAAAATCTTCAGATGTCTGCAAACCTGGCGAACTCACTGACTCCTGAGAGAATCCAAGTCAGAATGGCCCAGCTAAGTTGCTCCCAGATTCCAGACCCACAGACACTTACGTAATAACAGATGCTTATTGCTGTTCTTAGCTGCTAGCTTTAGGGCAATTTGTTACGCAGCAGCAGATAACTGATCGACCTCTTTGATGTGGTCTCCATCACATTCCAATTATTTGTATCCTAACCTTTTTCTTAGAACTAGATGAACATTTCCCAGAGGGCAAGGGACCTCCTTTGTTGTTCTTCAATTCTCTGCTAGCTTTAGTAAATCACTCAGTCATCATGAGTCGATTGACTGAATGATAAGAAGAGAAAAAACAAAACCCTTGGTGAAGTTGTGCCTTGGGCTGACCTCAGAGTGGCTTTGGATAGTTCTGTGATTTTTAATTCTTTTTTTTCTTTTTTTTTTCTTTTCTTCTCTTCTCTCTTCTTTTCTTTCTTTCTTTTTTTTTTTTTTTTAAACTGTAAGGACTTGGTCATATGGAAGGAGTAACAGTTGTCATCTGGAGAGCCTGATCCCAGACCTTGATTTTAAGAAATCCTGCCAGGAACACAGAGGACCTCGCCTCACCTCTACCCCAGGACTTGCCTCCCACCCAGACCTCCCTAACTTATCTCTGGGCAATAGCTGCTTTGCAGTGTCACAGGTGATAAATAGGCCAGAGTCAGAGAAGGTAATGAAGGGAGGAGGCCGACAATAATAAACAGCAACGGCCTTAAAAGGTTTGCTGCCAGCCACATCCAAACAGCCCGAACCCAGCAGAACCCCCACCCCCACCCCCATCGGAGGCACCCTGGCCCCAGTCCCAGGAACTGAAGCTATTTCATAGATTTCTCATTGAGAAATTTCTTCTGAATCCTCCAATATTTTAAAGAGGATTACAGCCCAGTGCAGGTCCTCTCTTGAATTCAGGAGTAAGTTAGGACCTAACAGAGCCCTTCTCGTAAGATCTGTCCCCCTTGGGACTCATTGTAACTGGTCTGGGTGGCTAGCAAGACTGAATACCTCTCTTTATGCCAAAAATTAAAACAGAGAGGAAAAACAGGAACAATCTTGTGTGGGTCCTTTTATAGACCAAGCCATAGGAGCCACACCAAGATGCAGTCACCCCTCTGGGAAACACAAAGAAATCTGATCATCATCTCTGTGCTCAATTATAAGAGATTATATACAATAAGTATAGAAAAACAACATAATTATAAAGTATACTATTCCTGATGGGGAAGCTGACCAGGAAGGCAAATTTACTTTGATTGCCATTTGTATTAACGACTATGACTGATGATAGAAACAGCAAAATAATGAAGAACCCCAAACCAGCTATATCATCATGTTAGGAGACAGTTGGTTAACATCATAAAAAGGAGTCCATGGGGCTGTAAGTCAATAAAGGGAGTAGGAATCTAGTCGATTTAGCCTAAGGCCAGAGCAAGGTTTGATCCAAAAAGGAACGTATAGTGCTTGTTAGGATTCTGGGCAGTTAATTTTCAAGGCCCCACTCTCTCTTTGGAGACTATATGCACAGACCTCAAAGAGATTCTGGTAGTTAGCCCTAATGATTTCCTTATGTACAGCACACCTCATTGCCTACAGGCACCAGCCAGATTCGTTTCTTCTGAAAAAGGAGGCTAGAGATTGATTCTTCTATGTAAAATTATTCCATCCTATTAGTGCTGGAGCTCTGAAATTCATTAGCAAACAACTTGGGGCTGATAAGGGAAGGCTGCCTTCCAGCTGTTCCCAACAGGCCTTTGTAAATATAAAAAGGCATTGCTTGGGAAAAACTGTCTAATCTCTTCAAGATGTGTATTTACTTAAGAAAACGTTTTAAAGCGGCTCAGGATCTTAATCTCATTTACTGGGCTGCAAACTTCAGTCAAACCGTGTGTTCCTATTCTTGCTCCAGTGCATCTCGCAATATCAGAATAAGATCGCTTCTTTTAGAAAAAAATATGCAATGCTGACATTCCCCCAGGCTCCATCTCTGTTCTACATGCCCCATTCCTTGCTGGAGAAAGACAACAAAGAACTGAACTCCAATGGTTTCATGGAGCACCAGAATCAAATGTCCATAAAGACACAGGAAAATGTGCAGGAAATAATGTGAAAAGAAAACAAGAATATTAAACTGTGTATACCCTATGGTCACCGCTATAATAGGGATTATAACATAGATCCATGTAACTGTGGGTAAGAATGGAAAGAAACAGAAAAATGAAACAGTTTTCTCTCACACATCTACAACCTTACTCTGTAGTTTCTTTCTAAATTTCCTTTACCTCTGCTGGGAGTTGTCTTAATAGTGGGTGTAGTTTGTTTGCTTTCTTAAAATTATCAGGATAAGATCTCACCTCAGCAGACAAGAACTTATGAGCCAGTTACTCACGTAAAGGGTGGGGATTGTGCGGACCACCCTAGATAAATGTCTGCCTGTCTCTTCCTGAACGTTCTTCAGGGACAGCAGTTCTACAACTTCCAAGTTTAATCCCTGAAAGGGGAAAGAAACTCTGTCTAACCTGCTAATAATAGTGCATTTCAGGGAAACGTCCTTTTTTTTTTTTTTTTTAGCTTTGACCTAAAATAATCCTTTAAATGAAAGTAAAATAATACTTGGGCAAATCATAAAAATGAAGTCACTCATTAACACATACTTACTGAGAATGTGGGAACAAAGACGAGTTCCAGAGATGAACAAGAATTAGTCACCGTGCTCAGGAAGGCTATCTAGCAAAGCTCAGACAGCCGTAAACTAAGGAAGATGTCATGGGTGATATAATCATTATAAAGATAGGGAGACCAGAATGAGCTACTCTGAAGAGGAAGAGAATACAGCTGGCCTTTTTTTTTTTTTTTTTTTTTTTTTTTTTAAGATTTTATTTTATTTATTTGACAGAGATAGAGACAGCCAGCGAGAGAGGGAACACAAGCAGGGGGAGTGGGAGAGGAAGAAGCAGGCTCATAGCAAATGAGCCTGATGTGGGGCTCGATCCCATAACGCCAGGATCACGCCCTGAGCCGA
Organism: Ursus maritimus; assembly: GCF_017311325.1. Classification (NCBI taxonomy): domain Eukaryota; kingdom Metazoa; phylum Chordata; class Mammalia; order Carnivora; family Ursidae; genus Ursus; species Ursus maritimus. Next base: position 71,316,079 of record NW_024426663.1, read on the forward strand.
AGGCAGACGCTTAACCGCTGTGCCACCCAGGCGCCCCTCCAGCTGGCCTTTTTTGTTCCCTAGCAAAGAAGAGAACCAGGAAAGGTGGTGTGGAGGCCACATCTGAACTGGATCCCGAAAGACAGTCTAATTCTATCCAGGAAGAAGTGCTGGACCTGGAAGACTAGGGAGCCATAGCCAGCAAAGACAAAAGCAGAGAGGAATGGGGTGTGTTCTGGGACAATGCAGTTTAGAAATGGGGACCAAAGGAAATATGCAGAGGAGGAATGGGGGTCAGACCTGGCCTTGAATGTGCAGGGAAGGGTGGGGCAGGGGAGCAAATATTGTCCTTTGGGGCCTGAGCGAGGAGCCTTTGGTGTTGTATTTACTCCTGACAATGAGTTTTTTTACAAGATTTTTTTTTTTTTAAGATTTTATGTATTTATCTGAAAGACAGAGTGCAAGAGAGCACAAGCAGGGGGAGGGGCAGAAGGAGAGGGAAAAGCAGGCTCCCCTCTGAGCAGGGAGCCCGATGCCGGGCTCAATCTCAGGACCCTGGGATCATGACCTGAGCCAAAGTCAGACGCTTAACCGACTGAGCCACCCAGGCGCCCACAAGTAAGAAGCTTCTAAGGTGACGCTCCAAGAAGTCAGACGTAATCTCTGAACAGCATGTCATTCACCTACATCCCCAAGCAAGCACCGTGCCTGGTCCCTGACGAATGCTGCCGGAATGCACGGAAGACAGAGCGTAAGACTATGATTTGCTGCTCCATCCTACTGCTCTCCGGGACTGGTTTTGTTGGACGTTGGCAGCCACTGACAATTCTGCATGAGAGGGATAATGCAATCACTGGGGAGCTGTGAGTTGAGAGGATGGAGTAAAAGCCAGGGAGGTGGTGCGGTGGGGAGAGGCGTCCTCATGTTCATAGCCTCAAGTGTTTACAGACAACATCTTGCTTTTGCTTAGAAGGCTCTGTTTGGACAGATTTTTCTAAAGATCTATTAGCATCCCTGAAAAACCCAACTGAAATCTAAATCCTCTCCTCTACTATGAAATACAAGCACTGTGGAAAGGTATCAAATGAAAAAGTTAACCTCCTTCCCAATCTTCCAACCCACGGCCCCACTCTTCATAGCGTATTGTTCATTCCCGTAAAAAAAAAAAATGCTGATGCACTCATACACATATAATGCGCCTTTAAAAACATAATGAGATCATTATTTTGCTTTTTATTTAATCTCTCTTGGAGATCTCTTCCTATCAGTGCACAGAGACCGGCCTTGTTCTAAAAGCGCATAACGTTTCAGCTCAAGGAAGTACCGTAATATGTATTAGCAGTTGATGCATATACTTAAGTTGCTTAGAGGTTCCCCCCCCCTTTTTAAAATCAACACTGTAATGAACTCTTTTTGTCCCAGAATGAATTCACTTGTGGTTAGCTGTATCAGCGTCTTGGATACAGATGGGCTCTCTCGTGTAAGACATAATTCAGTCTATTTCCTCATATGTTAATGCAGTTAACAATTGCTTATCTTAGCAATGAAGGGGAACATAAAGATAATCTAAAAATAAATTCACTCGCAGGAGTATCTTAGGACGTTTTGGAGCCCTGGAGCCTTCTGGAAAGACTCAGGGCCAGAGTCCTGCCTTCCGAGCCTGAGCCCCCTCGTGCAGGATTCTTCATTCCACACTAGGGCAGGACAGTGTTCCTTCCAGAGGGTCCCAGGGCTCTCCCCTTCTTGCTCTACCAGGAGCTTCAGTCTAACTGGCTGACAGGCTTCAAATGACAATGAGAAGTGCAGGTGACAGCAAGAATCATAGCATTTCAGAGCTGGGGGTGGGGAGGGGCTGGTTCGAGATTACGGAGTCCACACCTTCTATTTCTTAGATGTGGCAGTTCTGACCCAGAGGTTTATATCCCAGCGAGATCACACGGCCAGTCACTCCACAGCCCACCCTCCAAGCACTGTCCAGAGCTTTTTCCAGTATTTAGTAAATCTGCATGCTCTTCTTAATTACTTCAAAAAGACCATGGAAGCAAAATTTGTCTATGCTATTCCCCTGGGTAGAAAGAATGATGCTTAAAAAAAGGGGGGAGGGGAGAAAGTAGGAAAATAGGCAAAACAGGTGAAGGGCAGTAAGAGGTACAAACATTTGTAGTTATAAAAGTAAATAAGCCACAAGGATGAACAGCACAGCAGAGGGAATATAGTCAATAAAATTGTAATAATTTTGTACAGTGACAGATGGTGACTCCACTTATCATGGTAAGCATTCTGTAATGTATATATTTGCCAAATCATTATATTGTACACCTAAAACTAACATAATATATATGCCAACTATACTTCAATTAAAAATTAAAAAAAAAAAAAAAAAACCAAACAGGTGTATGAAATAAGGTTTGCTGATCTTGCACGACCCAGCTTCAGAAGCACCATTTAAATTATAATCTTTGTGGATGGTGTCCCCCACAGTTGTGCAGTGCGTAACCTAAGTGGCCATACATGGTCATCCTGAGGAAATTAAAAAAAAAAAAAAAAAAAGAACATTCTGAGAACATGTACATATAGAGAGACGGCACACTTAGTAAGAAATCCAACAACGTTATTTTTAAATCATTTTAACTTCCTTCTCCACCGAATTCACTACTAGAATGTCTAACAAGTTTCAGAATTGACACATTTGGGTTTCACCTCGGTCTCCTGTCCCCTGTTGAGGTGTTAACAAGTAAGTGCTAGTAACACTGCTGACTTGTAACACTTGAAACAGCTCTCAACAACGGATTTTCTTTTTTTTCTTTTTAAAGATTTTCTTTTCTGACAGAGAGAGAATACAAGCAGGGGGAGCGGCACAGAGAGGGAGAAGGCCTGGGATCATGACCTGAGCCGAAGGCAGATGCCTAACTGTCTGAGCCACCCAGGTGCCCCAACAACGGATTTTCAAACCTGGGGCAACACAAGGCCATGAGACTCTAGACCCATATTTGTATTACTCCCCTCCCACTGATGCTACAGAGTCTAAATCAGGGATCTCCAATAGCTCCGAGAAAAGTCTGTTCAAGATCTAAATGTCACAGAGCGGCCGGCTCCACCTTCCGATCCTTGAAGCCCAGCTCTGTCACTTACAGCAAGCACCTGCAAACCAGCGAGGTAAAAATCTGTGTTTTTGCAAAAGGAAGTAGAGCGATGTGGTTAAGAACCAATAGATTTAAATATCAGCTTTGCTTTTGACTTGGGTAACGACTGTGACTCTTGCGGTCTCAGTTTCCTCGTTTTTAAAATGGGTATGATAATGACAGAACCTAGGACTTGGCAATGTACCTAAAAGCTTAGCATAATGCCCGGCATATAGTAAGCGCTTGGTAAATCCGGAGCCTCTCCCGCCCTAGCTGGTTCCCATGTGGGCCAACCAGAGGCAAAAGGCAAAAATGCAACTGCCTAGGAGCCGGAAAAGAAGAATAAGTCTTTAGTATGGTTTCTGCTGATTTAATAAAAGCAGAATGGAAAATGCTTACGTTTTCACACAAGTCCATAGCCATCCATGGAAACTCCTAGGAGCAAAGATTCATTCCCATGACTGTTTTGATCGATGCCTGAAATGCTACATCTGGGGAAAACCTCACGAGGGCAGGTCAGCCACGGGACTGCAGAACCTGAGTGCAGTTCCTCTCCTCAGGGCCACTGACCAAGAACAGAAAAGTGGGGCAACCAGAGTAATTTCGCACATCATGGGCAGTTTTTCCATATCACTGACTCACTGGTGCCAGTGAGATTTCTCTGATGTGCTCCAGGCTATGGGGTTTCAATCCTTCTGGATACCTGAGATCACGTCACTGTTCACATCTGTTGGAGAAGAGCCACTATTCCGTTACTTCTGGAATCTTCTTTTTTTCCCCTAAGATTTTATTTATTTATTTGAGAGAGAGAGAGAGAGCGCGTGCACAAGCAGGGGGAGCAGCAGGCAGAGGGAGAGGGAGAAGCAGACTCCCCCCTCAGAAAGGAGTGGATGCAGGGCTCAATCCCACGACCGTGGGAGCATGACCTGAGCCAAAGGCAGACGCTTAACCGACTGAGCCACCCAGGCACCCCTTTCTGGAATCTTCTTATTGTTGCTTTTGTAGGGTGAATATTTGTAAAAGCTACGTATTACAATTTTTTTTTCTGTTAATTGCGTGGCACTGAGTTGTTCAGGAGAGAGGGGAACAAAATTCTGCAAGTTCCACAGTCCGCGGCCTAAGGAAAAGAGCCAGGGTAAGGATGTTGCTGGGCTAGTGCCGGCCAGGCATAGAAGTGGACAGCCCATGGGTGATGCCCAATGGCAAATGCTCTGAGAGGTATGAGATAGCAGAAGGTAGAGGTTCCAAACATGCTGTCCACAGGAGGCAGGCAGATGAATGAAATGTGTGACAGAACAGGCTGATTCAGCAGCAAGCAGTAGAGGCTTTGGCCAAACTGGCATCCATGCCCCACTCACTGGCATCTCATTTTTACAAACTAAACATAGTGCGCGTGTTGAACCAAAAGCATCCATTCTGTGGTCCTGCCGTGGGTTCTGGCAGCCAAGAAGTGACGAGCAGAAAGGTGAGCCAAGACAGGAAAGGACAGGTGGCAGCTCTAGTCCCATGAGAGGCTAGGGTCTGGGCCCACGTGCCAGGGGCCTGAGCCTTAAAACCCACAAGAAGAGGTCAAGGTACGGTCAACGGGGAGTGCAAGCAGGCATGGGGCCACCGTGGCATTCCGCGTGGGGCCGGACCCTCTGGGAGCCAGGGGTTCCCAGGGTGCTGGTAACGTGAGAACATGGCCTGACAACCTGACCCTGTGTCCACAAGAACAATCCAGAGCCCATGGGGCACTGCAGCCCCACACCTGCTGCTGGGGGTGGAGCCTGCCTCAGTGCGCGGGGCGAGCCAAGCCGCACCTGATTGGAGGACCAGAGCCGAAGGGGCGGGGCAGTCCCTGACAGGCTAAAAAGGAAAGGAAAAAACCCACATCCTTCCCCAACGTTTATTTCATAAACAAGTATATATTTAGCGCTAACTCTGTGCACTTTACAAGGTACAGCTGAGGTTACAAAGATAAGAAGCTATACTTACTCAGAGTAAGTGGCTTATTTTGGGTTAACAGGAGACAGCGATTATTTGGCACCAGGGCTGGCCAAGTCACAAACTTGGATTTGGTAACATTTTAGCTCACTAATCATTGAATTGGAAGAGTAGGTAGATAGTCAATGGAAGGGAATAGGCATACAGCTGAGGCTCTCAAGTGCTGAAAGAATAGGTCATACAAAGGGAAAGAAAATTAAATGATCATCATCAGAATCTTGACAAAAAATACGTGATCAGAAGAAAATGGAGTGACGTATTGAGATTCTTAAGAAAAGGAAATATGGGCCAAGGACATTAATATAAAGGTCACAACGGGCTATCACGAAATTAGGGGGTGGGGAACGCGGCTGGCTCAGTCCCTGGAGCGTGCAACTCAGTCTCGTTGTGAGTTCAAGCCCCACGTTGGGTGTAGAGGTTACTTAAAAATAAAATCTTTTTAAAGATTAGGGGAAAAAAGAAATTAGGGAAACAAACAAAAAAATCAGGGAATTACCCAAGGAATCTATCAGAGAAAGAGCGATAGCCAAAATGTCTAGAGACACTGATATGAGAAATGATAATAAGCAAGACATACATAGCAGGAATAAGACTAAATGAGCATTAAAAGGGAGATATTTTAATATATAATGCCTATAGGATTTGACAGTGTGGATAAAGTACAACCATTAAAAAAAAAACTGGAGAAGAATGAGTAGGGTGTATGCCAAAGACATTATTTTTACTGTTTCAGCAATCAAAACTGATTATCTGGAGATGGCTTATGTATAATGCAGGACACTCAGATGGGTAATTATGACATTCTATCTCTCCTGTGACTAAAAAACCAGGATTCTAAGTCTCTAAGAAAGAAAATACAAATGTAATAAAGAAGAGGTTAAACAAAAACCTGCAATCTTGAACTTGCCTTGGAAATATCATTATGAACTCACAGTACATTTTATTTTTATATATGTATATATATGCTTGTATGTAGATGTATATATGGCTATGTGTGTGTTTTCCCAGTTCTGGCCAGTAAAAAGACTGAAAAACAATGACCACTCCAGTGAATGAGCATGCCTAGTGCCTGGGTTATGGTCCTGAAATATCATTTCTCATTAAAAACAAACGAACAGGGGCGCCTGGGTGGCACAGCGGTTAAGCGTCTGCCTTCAGCTCAGGGCGTGATTCCGGCGTTATGGGATCGAGCCCCACATCGGGCTCCTTCGCTAGGAGCCTGCTTCTTCCTCTCCCACTCCCCCTGCTTGTGTTCCCTCTCTCGCTGGCTGTCTCTATCTCTGTCGAATAAATAAATAAAATCTTTAAAAAAAAAAAAAAAACGAACAGACAAGCAGGGACTCTTGAAGAAACGGCTGATTCCAGGTCTAGGCAGGAAACGTACAAGACAAGCCTGGATAACCTTAACATACCAAGTAGCAGGGAAGCTATCAAAGATTACCAAGGTCATGTCAGAAAGACTAAGGAGCCAACAAGAAAAAGATCCCTCTGGTGAAAGATGGGACGATCTGAGTCTTGGTAAAAGTTAAAATTTCAGTGGATTGCAACCCATCAGATATATTTAATTTCATGATTATAACAATAAAAAATTTAAAAAAATACACCTAACTGGTCACTTTTGGAAAATGACACGAAACCAATTCTTCAAAAGTGGGTAAATCAAAGGAAAGAACCAAACATTCACTCCGGTTTTTCTACGTGAACTGTACCACTGGGTAACTGAATCATAGTTTGAAGGGGAGTCTATCCTGATAAGATGATGGCAGCTGAGAAATGAAATCAAAATGGTGCAATTAGAATATATGAGTGTGCAATCCCCAGTGAACTGATAGATCCAGACAGCGAGGATCAACAGCTGCAAAGAACAAAAAACAGTGGGAGAAGCAGACATCTTCTGCCTCCCGTGAAAGAATCCAACGGCACCTGCCACCTTGCCAAAGGGATCAAACCTGAGTCTGATCAAGCCTCTGGACCCAGATGCTGGAAACACACAGCAAAGGCCCAAGCTGAACTTCACCATGAGCGCACATCTTGTTATCAACACCGTGGGAAACTCTACAGATCAAACAGCCCAGGTCCTTCAACAAAAAAACAAACAAAAAATAGATATTTTTTTTTAAATGGGGGAGGATGTTAAAGGAACCTGTAGATTCAAAGAGATCTAAAAGACACATCAAGGTTTTTTAAAAATGAGCAAGCCTGAACTATCTCGACTATCATGGGTCAGGCTGCTCTTTTGGGTGATAAAACCATAAAGAGGTGCAAGGACGTGATTACTATAAAAGTCAGGATGGCATTTGCTTTTGGAGGGACAGAGGAGAATATGACCAGGGCTGGGTATGTGAAGGCCCTTTGTGGAGTGGCTGGCCAAATGTTCTTTCTTTCTGGAGGTATGGTTATATGAGTGTTTGTCTTACAGTAAGTCACTAAAGTGTGTATTTGCTTTGTGTGGGCTTTGGTAATTATGTTTCATTTTATAATAAAAAGGTTAAAAAAAAAAGCATTAGGAAAATCTAGGCGTGTCAACACAGAAAGAGCCAACTGCTGGAGGGGATCACAAAGTGTAGAGGGGAAAGGGCCCAGCAGTAGACCAACGGGGAGCAGGTGTCTGATGAAGGCCTTCTGTTTCAATGCACTTTTCATGTTTAAGAAAAATAACTGCATCTATAATGTTTTGATTAAAATTTGTCTTATAACACTTCCAATAATTTCCTAAAGCTTACAGCAAATGGTGGGCTCCGAAATATGCCAACGGCAATCTCAATGCAAAATGTCCTCTGGTGCCTACGGAAATTGCCAAAAGCTGCTGGATATGGGGTTCTTACGGGCGTGAGAGCCTTCAACTTGCCTCAAAGTTATAGCATCAACCTACCTGTTTCGAGTTCCCAGAATTAGACAAGGAAGGTACACCCTTTACTCGGCCCCCCATGCAAGCTATTAGCAACAGGGGATTAAGAGAGAGAATGAACAGAACTTTCCCCTCCAAACTTTAGCAATCCTCAAGTCTAACCAAACTGTCACACCCAAGGTGTTGTTACAGCTTTAGCAACGTGAGTTCAGGAAACTAAGTGAAGCAATACAGGCTCCCGGGGTTGGCCCTGGTTCTGAGCTGTGGGGACGTGACGTTGGAGCAGTGGGTTGCAAAGCCACCGGACGAGACACACACGGAGCCCTGCATCTCCTATGGCCGACCCCCAACTGCCCAGGTCTTCTGGGGGAGGGGCAATCTCTGCATAGTGACTGTGAAGAATCTGTCCCCACTCTTAGAAAACGTGCCTCGGGCGCCTGGGTGGCACAGCGGTTAAGCATCTGCCTTCGGCTCAGGGCGTGATCCCAGTGTTATGGGATCGAGCCCCACGTCAGGCTCCGCCGCTATGAGCCTGCTTCTTCCTCTCCCACTCCCCCTGCTTGTGTTCCCTCTCTCGCTGGCTGTCTCTATCTCTAATAAATAAATAAAATCTTAAAAAAAAAAAAAAGAAAAGAAAACGTGCCTCCCACAAGGATTCTATAAACCAGAGGACCCATTTGCCATCACTTAGACTAGTGCTCTGTAGCATGAGTCAGTGACGAAAGATACATTTCTCTGGGTTAAGAAACCTGTCCACCTTTTTCCCTTTACAAAATAGGACATCAGAGTTATCCTCTCAACTGGAAAAGTTCAGTTCCCTGGGTTTTGACGTCCACCCTCCCACCTTTGAAAGGTGAATGACATCGGAAATAATCCTAGGACTTTTGTCCATGAAGTGGACAGTGGCTGGCTGGAGAGGGAACAGCCTATGAGAGTCCACCGAAATTGAGGGAGTTCGTACCAGGTTTATAGAGGGGTAATGCCCTGTAGCAGCTCAGAGCACGCGTAAGGGGGGCGGGAGAACTTCTGCCGTGTGACTCCCAGAGCGGCCAGGCACCTGTGGGCTTACTTAACCTCCCCAAACCTCAATTCCTCATCTGTAAACGCGGATTAACACTCACACCCTTCTCATACATCGGCTTTGAAGCTGAAATAATCAGCACGGTGCTCGATCCACTGTGAGTACTCCATAAATGCGTGTCATTATTGTTATTATAGAAACATGAAGAACTCCTTATTTGATGGACATCTTCCATGTTTGAATGTAGGATGCTGTCTCCAAAGTAAGTTGTGCTATTTTTCTAAATCCATGGCCCTTCGCATTAAAAAGTCACTACTAGGAGTAATTACGTATAGGTGGTTTTCAACACCTCCCACATTTTCTGTTTTTCTCCCAACTCCTCATCATGGGTGGTTAGTTTTAATTCCAACAAAACCTGGTTTTATCATTCTCAGGAATAGTGACGGCCTTGACTACACATTTTCTAGAGCGTGGGAGTCTGGGGACAGTGCAGGTGCTATGTGCCCACTCGTCAGGACCTCTCCCTTCTTCTTATTGGCACAGCCAACCTCTCACAGTAGAGTTTTCCCCTAATGACTGTTACTCACTTTCACAGTTTCTCTTGTAGCTGTGACTCAGTTGTGCCCCGTGAGGCCTGAAGGGACTTCAGGAAAGATTCTACCTCCGGATAGAAAGAGATGGACACTGGGGCGCCTGGGTGGCACAGCGGTGAAGCCTCTGCCTTCGGCTCAGGGCGTGATCCCGGCGTTCTGGGATCGAGCCCCACATCAGGCTCCTCCGCTGGGAGCCTGCTTCTTCCTCTCCCACTCCCCCTGCTTGTTTTCCCTCTCTCGCTGGCTGTCTCTCTCTGTCGAGTAAATAAATAAAATCTTAAAAAAAAAAAGAAAGAAAGAAAGAGATGGACACTGCAGGAGAATGGATTCATCATTGCCCTCTCTGTGCCCTACCTCTCCCCTCCATATACACACACACTTCATGCCTTTGCACGAGGCTGGGGGCAGTGTGTGATACCTGGTGCTGAGGACGCCCTTTTCCGCCCATGAGGCAGGAAGTCTGCCAAAGAAAAGGTAACATGCTAACGATGGCAGAGCAGAAGGAACAGAAAGAACCTGGTCCCTGGTGATACTGTTTGGGCCACTGGATCAACCTTGCATTGGACCAACCGCAGACTGCCCTTCACGAAAGATAATTTAATGACTTTACTGCTCATACCTGTTAGTTGAGCATTCTCTTACGTGCTGCCTAAAGCAACCTGATTTTACGGCCTACATTGTGTCCCCCTCCAAAATTCAAATGTTGAAGCCCAAGCCCCCAAGACCTCAAAACAGGACTGTATTTGGAGATAAGATCTTCAAAGACATGATTCAACTAAAATGAGGCCGTTCGGGAAAGCCCTAAGACAACATGACTGGTGTCCTCATAAGAAGGAAATTGAACACACAGACATGAAAGGCCCCGCACAGAGGAAGTTGAGAGCGTTTGCTGCCATCAGATCTGAGCTAGAAGAATTAATAAAGGAAGTTCTTCAGGCTGAGAGACAAGAAAACACCCTGATGGAAATGGGTCTATGCTAAAGAATGAAGAACCCCAAACATAGTAAATAAGTAGATAAACAGAAAAAAAGCTCTTTTCTCATGTTTTAATTTTTTCAAAAGATAGTTGTTTAAAGTGAAAAGTAATAACTGTGACTTGTGAACACTCTACATAGTACATGGAAATTGTACAACGCTAACACAAAAACTATCATTTGTAATACCCTTCACAAAGGTGACTGTTACAGAGAGAATTCTGTCCCCCAACAAAGTCATATTTGGAAGACCCAACCCCCAATGTGACTGTATTCAGAGATATGCCCTTCAGAGAGATAATTATGGTGAAATGAGATCACAAGGGTGGGCCCTAATATGACACGGCCGGTGTTCTTACATAAAGAGAGAGAAACCCCAGGGATGCCCACACAGAGAAAAGGCCAAGGGAGGAAATAATAGAATGCAGTCATTTGGAAGCCACAGAGAGAGGCCTCAGGAGACACCAAACTTGCTGACTCCTTGATCTTGGCCTTCCAGCCTCCAGAGTTGGGAGAAATACAGATCCGCTGTTAAAGCTGTCCAGCCTGGCATTTTCTTACAGCAGCCTAAGCAAAGCAATACGGTAATATAGCATACTATTTATTACCAGGAACATACAAACCCTAAGGGCAACCATAAAAGGGAACAGAACTTAGAACAGAGGGATGGAAGATAAATTTGGGGTAGATGTGCCTGGAGGGAGCTCAGAGTCCGGGTGTGCTCCTGCCGCCCGTCTCCGCAAGCCACTGCCCAACCTCCTACAACTGCCCCCTCTCCCAAACTGCAAGGCTCGAAGCCCCCCCCCCACCTCCCCCACCGGTGTGCCGCAGGACAGCTGCCTAGAGAGGGGGGCTCAAGCATGACTCAGAGTAGTCCCTGCTCATCCTTGCTGGTCCCTGATCAAATATTTAAACTTAACTTCAGGGAAAGACAGAAGCTCTACTAAAATGACTATTATGCATCATCAGAAGCAGACCTTTAATCTACTCCATGGCTCTTACTAGCATGATAAATTGAGAAGTGACCTGAATTCAGAAATAGGGAAGAAAGTGTCGAGGACCGGTCCAACTCAACAAGCAAAAAAAAAAAAAAAAAAGAAGAAGAAGGGGGAGGAAGAGGAAGAAGTGGAGGAAGTTACAGCAAGGTGGCTTCAAAGAAAGAAACTGTGTTCTCCACCTTGCCATTGCCCACCATTTTGAAATGAGAGGGGCACGCCAAGAACAGGACAGCCCTGGAGGTGCCCGGACCTCAGGACAGGGAAGGGGACCTAGGGTAGGTCTCACTGGCCACTTGGTGACTGAATCTGGGGCCTGGAGCTCCTCTCATCATCTGCCATTGTTGAAAAGGGGCGCCCATCCCAAGAGTGATCTACAAAGTCACAGGAGATGGCCACCAGTTGGCTGGATGACGTCAGCATAGCCAGTGACTGGTAATCTAGATTTTTAACTAACGAACCCTGAGCAGATTCCCCAGGGTCCCTGCTTCACGGCTCTCAATTCCTGGATCTATTCTTGGGACACCACTGTTGGTTTTGGTTATTTTTTCGTTTCTGACCTCATCGTTGGTCAACATTTCTCAACCTGGTGGGGACCTACTAGAAAAACCACTTTGTATTTTCTTTGGATACGTACACAGGTGTTCATTTTGTGCAAGTTCATTTTAATCTTCTTTAAACTTTTAAAACTGCTCTGTACTTTCAAGAGATTTGCTCTTTCCACTGCCAAAACCACACACCCCCCCAACAAAAACAAACAAAAAACAACCCTACAGGTAATCTGCTGTCTGAATAGACTTCTTTACAGAACAAGACATTAAAACTGGTCTCCCAGGCTAGGGGTCTAGAATTTACTATGCATCAGTCAANGGGGGGGGGGGGGGGGTGTCAGAAATACAGAGTCCCAGGCCCAGCTAACCAATTGGAGCCCAGGAATCTGCACCTTTGGTATGGAGGGTCCCAGGGGATTGTGACTTGCAGTCAGGTGGGAGCTCTGGCCCTGATGGGCCCCGCACTACTGCAGCTCGCTGGAGAAGTTCAAAGCTTCATTTGGTCTATCACCTTTGTGGCTGCCCAGATACTCGTGTGTTCAAACCATCCCACTTGGGGCACACAGGGCAGGGACCCCCAGAGCCCCTGCTTCCTCAGAAGGCTCCCCATGGACACACGGTGTCTGACCCTGGCAAGTCATAGCAGCCTGAGCCTTCCAGGCCAGAAGAGCAAAGGAGCAAAATGGCTCAGTGGAGCAAAATGGCTCAGCGCCACACAGAGGGGAGGTCTGAGCCCGCTCACCTGCGCCAGGTACACTCTGTGAGCTCCTGGGAGCCTGTCCCTTCACCCAGGCACAAGGGATTCCAACCCTGAGTCAGGACTGCTCTGCCCTTGGGTGGTGATACCATGGAATCAAACACCAGTCTTTTCCAGAAAACTACCTCATCTTCTTAAAGAGAGAAGAGGGGCGCCTGGGTGGCTCAGTCAGTCAAGCATCTGCCTTTGGCTCAAGTCATGATTCCAGGGTCCTGGGCTCTCTGCTCAGTGGGGGGTCTGCTTCTCCCTCTCCCTCTGTGTTCTCTCTCTCTCAAATAAATAAATAAAATCTTTTAAAAAGAGAGAGAGAGAAGAAAGAAACACAAAGGATTTATTTCCTGATCACTGAGTGGTGGAACTGAGTGGGAGACTTATTCCTTAAAGGTTTGGATCGTCAAAAATTGTTTGAACTCTGCAATCTGGCGTCTGCAGATTTTCTCAGAAGACTGGCGTTTCTGCAGAATTCCTTTGTCTGTGTGTGTGTGTGTGTGTGTGTGTGTGTGTGTGTGTGAAAGAGCCTGAAAACAATCAGCTCAAGGGCTTGGGGTAGGGAAGGATGAAGACAGGTCTTCACAAACACACATCACAACCCTTGCCTCCTTCCTTCATTTTGGTATTTTTGTTAACAGTTATATTGCAAGAAACTTTTTCTTTTTTTAATGGTCAGATGCGGAGACGGTTGGCTCATTTCAAATATACATGACGGTACTGCATGCCCTGGAGATAGAGAGAAGAGAGAGAGAGAGGTGTGCCTAACAGACAACCGTGAAGATGCATTGTTGCCCTCTGGAAATCTCACCACTTCACCTGAGGATGTGCCAGCCCCGGTCCCTTTTCCCTTTGTGACACCGAGGACAGCTGACACATACCTGTTTTAAACAAGGGCCTGCGGAGGTTAAAGGTCAACCCACTGCTCACATCTTAACTGTAACAGGTTTCTTAAAAGCTTCCCTCTTGGGGCACCTGGGTGGCTCCGTCAGTTGAGCGTCCAGACTCTTGATTTCAGCTCAGGTCATGATATCAGGGTCGTGAGATGGAGCCCCCTGGTTGGGCTGCATGCTGGGTGTGGAGCCTGACTAAGATTCTCTCCCTCCCTCTCCCTCTGCCCAGCCCCCTGCCCCTGCATTCTCTCTCTCTCCAGGAAGGAAGGAAGGAAGGAAGGAAGGAAGGAAGGAAGGAAGGAAGGAAAGAAGGGAGAAACGCTTCCTCATGCACAGGGAGGCTCCCAAGATGCTGTGGCTCTTCTCGGGCTCAGACACACAAAACCCAGATGCCCTGCTCTGGCTCATTTCTCTCCAGCAGCAGCAGCAGCAGCAGCAGCAGCAGCAGCAGCAAGATTTCCCTCCATAATCACATGACCCTGCAGCTGGGAATCATTGAAATTGTGCTATATTCACCCCATTCTCTGGGCTCCTCTGGCATCATGACAGGGAAAAAAGAAAGTTCATGCTAAAAACACATGTGGTACAAGTTATGCCTCTTCCTCTCCCCTCCACTCAGACCCAGTAGAAACACCGTCCTCTTGAAATGAGCCCAATCTGGCCAATCCAGAAAAGCCCACCCTTTGCTGAGTGCCTTCCTCACACTGGACACCAGGACAGGGACATTCTGCTCTAATGCACACCACAAAACCCATGATGGAAATACGATCCCCAGTTTTGAGGTGGAGACACAGACTCAGAGAGCTTGGGTGGATTGTCCAAAGTCACACAGCCAGTGTGGCTGAGATGGGAAAGGCCTGCAGAGTCATGTGAACCAACCACGTTGTGACTAACCGAGAAGTCATCCTTATTCCCATTGTTTACGGAAACTACAAGTGGAATTTTGGATTTAATTCCATTCTCTGTTATTAAAGAAACAAACCTCAATGTGTTTATAAGTCAGCTTGGGGTACTTGAGCAGAGGCCCATTCCTGTGATTGCTCATCCTTTTTTTTTTCCTTTGTGGTGGGGCAGATCCCTGTATGCCTGGCCCCCAGGCACCTTGAGAGAAACATCCCCACGTCAGTCCATCACCTCTCCTGTTCTAGATAAAAAAAAGCACACCCCAGGAAAACAAACTTGTCCATGCCCATCCAGCTTTGCGGCTAGCTCTGAACCCCCACGACCTTGGTTCTGAACCGTAAATACTTGCCTCTAGAGAAAAAGCAACGGCTCTCTAAAAGGATGGGTGGACATTACTTGATTGTAGCAGAGCCTGTGATGTTTTAAAACAAGTTTCTCAGGTAACTTCTCCGCTCGGCATGAAAGGCCAAGGAAACAATGTCCTCTGGAACTGGGCTGATTGCAATTATACCCCTGGCTATTTGAAATGGACATCAGAAGAAAGGTGCTTATTTCAGTTTCTTATTATTTTGAAAATGGTTCTTCTATCCTAAGGAAGTGCCTTTACTTCCCTTTGTGAAACAGAAGAATTCTAAACCCATTTTTGCCACCGTCAACTTACCTGCAGGGGCCCGTTCTTACCAACATTTTCCTGCAATTTGCCAGCCCTCCTGTGAACACGAGAGGGTTATGGGGTGCTGTGCACACAGGAGGAGCTTAATAAATGCCTCCCATGTGAATGAACGGTGCTCCCCGCCCGCAAGCTGGCTGAGGGGACACACCTCCAGATTTGTGTAACAGTGGACGTTATGGTCTTAGACTCATAGGCCATATGGTTTCTCAGGTGCCTGGATGCCTCTTGTTTCTAGAATTATCTACCCTCCACTTGTAGCTCATTTCCTCCTTTTACTCGGAAATGTCAAACACATACTAATGTCCACTGGCTACTACTATTTGACCCCATTTGTTTTGCAACAAGGTTCGCTGAATTTTTTTTTTTTTAACCCTCAAACAATCATCCATTTCATCTGTTGTTAAGCACCACTTGCAGACAGAAGTTCAGAAACCGCAGTCAACTCAGACTCCAGGGCCAGAGTCATCAAAACCAGGGACAGGAGAGCGAAAAGGAAACTGTTACCCACAGAGAAACATAAAGGTTGGGGTGTTAAAAGCTCCTTTTTAGTGTTTGTTGAGTTCTTACTGTGTGCATTTGGTATTAAATGAAGGATGTGGGCAGCGTGAGGAGGGGCGAGGTGATAAAAGTTAATCCAGCCCCACACACAGTGCCTTCCGTCAACTTCTGTCTCAGAGCTGAGCTGACTGAGAATGCCAAACGGGGGTCAAGGGTCCATTTTTTTTTTTTAACCCAGGTTGGCCCTGTGCACGGCCCCAGGGCCCAAGTCAGTGGTCCTGGGACTGGGGTTGCACGAACACTGCCTTCCCTCTCTGTGAGAAAACAGGTGGCCCTCACTTGTTATCACTGATCCTCCCCTGCTTCCCGAAGGTTCCCTCACGTTCCCTCCCTTCCATGTGTGCAAACATGGAGGGGATGGGGAACAGACTCTTCTGAGAGGTGCGCCAGCAAAGTTCAGTCCTGACTGAGAGCACATGAACTCAAGGAGGAAATGTCTTCGCTCCGAGAGGCTGTCCTAAGCAGAAGAGGATTAACGGATCTGTGAACTCCAGGACCTCCATGGTGCCCAGCATGGTGGAGGCTCAACGGCGAGGAGCAACTATCTGAAATTCCCCAAGCCAGAAACCATCTAGAAACCCACCCCTCCTCCACATGGCATTTCCTAATGAGCGCTGTTTGGATGCAATCATTTCTCTCCACACACCCTTTCCTCCAATTTCAACAGAACGAAGAACTGCAGAGAGCAGGCCTCATAAAACGCTCTTCCGGCGGGGACACGCGCACCCTCAGTTTCTCGGCCATTCTGTGGGGAACCCAGAACGGCACTGTACTCACAACACCCCGCTACAAAGACGAACACTGTATCTGGCAATAAAGTCAGAAACGGAAAATTAAGGGCCAATGAAGATGAGGTTTTCCAGCTCACGCCACTCCATTTCTCATTGAATTTAAGCACGCGAGACCAAAAGGCACAAGAGATTAAACTCTCCCTTAACAAAATTCCAGGGCCCGCTTGTGCAGAATCACTACGCTTTTGGGGGACCCTTCTCACATGCAGTGATTTCTCAATGATTCTTAAATTATCTGATAAACTAGATGAATATAATGGCTTACAAGGCCTACATCTGGTCATGCAAAAACGGTGAGTACAGAACGGTCAATATCTAAAGCATTCACATTTTACAGGGAGGTAGGTGGTATCCACTTCCCGAAACTATTTACTCAAATAACAGGCAGAAACTCAAAAGGTGGGCCAAGGGTGGGGGAGGCAATTAACGTGTACCGAGGGGAGCAGCCACCCAAAAAATCTACAAAAAAGCAAAATTGTGTTACCAGCTAGAAAATTAGCAATAACTTGCTGACTTAACTCCCCATGACAGATCTAATTAGAAGGTGGCAATAAATGTTTCCAGGTGTTTAATTAAGTGTGATAATTATTTCTTTCCTTTAAGAGAGACGGAGTCATATGTTTACATTTCATAGCATAATGTTTCCTTAGTTAAAACACTGTGGAAACACTTTTGTGTAACACAGGATTGAAACCAGGATAAAAATATCTGCTGTGATAAGCAGCACTTAAAGTGATTTATCAGCTCTTGCTTTCATATGCCAATGTACAAGGGCAACGTAAAGGCTGCTCTGTTCTGGTGATTTCCTTTAGCCACATAGCTTTCTGCCACCCTCACACCTCAATGAAAAATTTCTATTCGACATGTCATTTCCCTATAAGCATGTCTTAAATGAATTCTTATCAAGGAAGCGGGGAAATTTTATGGGGATCTCTACTTTCACAGTAAGAACATAGCAAGAATAAATGAGATACAGGAGAATTCGGAGGCTATTAGAAGCGGATGGACATCCTCAGCAACTAGGGAATCATTTTATGGATGGATTCAAGTACAGGGCGGCTACCAATTAACCTTTTTTTTTAAATGCAGAAATGTACTCTACCTTGCGATAGTATTGACCACCCCGCCCCCCATAAAATAATTTACAGAGGGATGTAATTATCGGTCTTAAGTAACTCAAGGATTTTGTTGCAAGGCTGGGCTCTCAACTTAGTCCCCTTCCTTCCATCATCCTGCAGGGTCCGCTATTTCTAACTACTCCTGTGTTTTAGGAAATCAGTTGGCTTTAGCATTACGGTGTCACTGAATCAGTAAACATCCTTTAGGTGCCAAAGTTTGGTTGGTCAGCCTAGTCTTGAACATGCCTATCAGCCTCCCTGGGTCCCAAGGCGCTCATCAGGTGTTCCTCCATCAGGTTAAGGCTCTAGCATCACAAGAGCGCGCGCAAGGACACACACACAAAACTTTCTTCTTCAAAGGCAGTCTCCACCAAACGATCTCGAGGCAAAACCGCTAGTGTGCCCGTCTTACAATGCAGGGTCGGATTACAATCTCAGGCCAGCATCTCGGTCTGCAATCTGGGGCATCGTGATAACCCGGGCAGTCCTTTGGACAGCCTGAGCTGTTAACAGGCGGCATGACATATAGCGGGGGCCGCGTCCACAGAAGGAAGGAAGGAACCGCAAGTGGGGCTCATAGGAGGACGTGGAAGTGAAGGAAAGGGTCCGCCCGAGTCTGTAGGGGCTGCTAGCCCGAGGTCTCAGACAGTCGCCGCGACGCAAAAACTGGGTAAAACTTCGGGGAGTTTCCCGGGCTGTGCGCGCCTGCACACACACTTACACACACTAGCTCACAGGCACCAACTCACACCCACTCACTCCCGAAAGTCTGGGGGAGCGGAAAGAGAGCCCCCGGGGGCAGCCTGCAGCCCAGCGACCCGGGAAGCCCCGAGAGGGTGTGTGTGAGAGACCCGCGCGCTGGGAGTTACTTACTCGGAAGAGAGGGCGCGGCGGCGCCGGGACACAGAGGCGAACCTGGTGATCTGACGGGCGCGGAGTTCCCTAAGCTGCTCGAACGCTCGCGGGCTTCCGCGGACTGATCAGCAGAGCGCGGGCCGGGGCCGGCGAGAGAAAAGGAGCCAGCGGCCGGGGGCGGGGCGGACCAGGCAGGGGGAGGAGCGAAGCGGCCGGGGCAGGGCGGGAGAGAGGGAGTCGGGGGCGGGGCCAGGAGGAGGGGCTAAAAGGTCAGGGGCGTGGCCACGAGGAGCTAGGAGTCCCGCAGAGGAACTGAGAGGAGGAGCTAGGAGGGTGGGGGCAGAGCGGGCTGGGAGGGGGGCCAAGGCGGGGATATAGGCGGGGCTAGACGGTCGGGGGCGGAGCTTAGAGGAGGAGCCCGGAAACTGAGTGCAGAGCGGGACAGGTAGGAGGACCCAGTGGCGGAGATGTGGGAGGAGCTAGATTGTCGCGGGCGAGCCACGAGGAGCAAGAAGGTCGGGGGCGGAGCTGAGAGGAGGAGCTAGGAGTCCCGGGGCAGAGCTGGAGGGGAAGAGGAGCCCAGAGGCGTAGAAGGATCGGGAGCGGAGGAGCGGCGGGGCTGGCAGAAGGACCTAGGAGCTTAGGGGAAGGGAGGAGAAGCCAGGTATCCCGGACTGGGCGAACCCAGCCTGACACTAGGTTGACGCGGCAGGTGCTTCGAAGAAGGCAGAAGAGGGCTGGACAGCGGCCTGGGAGCTGGATCCGGACTGGAAGAAGGGACCTCTGGACGCGAGGGGTCAGGACTGGCTTGAGGGACACATTCGGGCCTCTATTTCTTCAGTCGGAAAAATGAGATAAACAGCCTCATAGTGTATTGAGACGGTTAAATGAGCTCATGCATGTTTACCGTGCCTGGCACGAAACAGGTATGCATGACTGTTACCGACTGTTGGTATTATTATTGATTAGAACTATCCATGTAAGCCCCTAAATCCCACCTGCTCTTAACTTTTTTTTTTATTCTCTTCCCCCCCCCCCTTTCCAGCTTCTACTAGCCTTAAGTCTACCCAGCGATGTCTGACTCATTCATGACTCCTGGTTGCCATTCGCGGAGATGGCAGGGCTTCCTCTCTCAGTTAAAGGCTCATTGGCTCCTGGGAAGCCGGTCTGGTCTCAGCCACTTCCGTGGAATTCACTGTGACTGCTCCTGCTTGTGGGGGCAGAGGCTAGCTTTCCCCCGGAATGGGACAGAATCTGTGCCTTCCTTCTGCGAAGGAGCCCCCACCTGGGGTAGCGGTTCATGAAAGTGCTGACCTTCGTGGGAGCACAGTGAAAACCGCACACATTCATGGTGTGCTCTGTGCAGAGCGCTCTTCATAATACTAGCAAAACTTAGTACGTGCAGGTCACCGTTCTAATCCTCACAACAGCCTATAATATAGATCCTAAGGCTACCTTAATTTTACAAAGGGAAAGGGGGGTATAGTAAATTAAAATAGCCTGCCCAAAATTACACATTCAGGAAGTGGCACAGTATGGCTGGGAGATAATTAATCATTTTGTAGGTGAAGTAGACCAGAAAATCACAACACATTCATGTTTAATGCCCCAAATAAGAATATGGACAAGGTTCAGTGGTGTTTAGAAAAAAACACTGTCCTGTGGTTATAGCTATGGGGAAAAGAGTGTCAGGAAGCCTCCCTGGAGGAGGTGAGGTCTGAGCTGGGTTTGGAAGAAGGAATAGGAGTTTCAGGAGCAGCTACAGGTGGAGAAATGAGCACAGTCAACATTTTTCAAGTACTCAGAAGGGTTGGGGGAAAGTAGAGTGTAGATTGGAATGAAGCTAAAATAACAAAAGAGGACCAAATCCAAGTGTTTTTGTTGTTGTTTTCTCCTATAGGAGCTAAAGAGCATTAATTTGACCCCTGGTTAGTAGAAAGCCAGAAGGATTTTAATCTTGGGAAACACGCCAATTGTTGTTCCAGAAAGTTTAATCTGAAAACAGCAAAGAGAATGCCAGAGTCAGGAAACTTGCTTATGAAGTTACTGAAATCTGACAGGTTGGGATACTGTGGTAGGCAGAGTAAGAATCCGGGAAGGATGTCCACTCCCTAATCCCTGGAACACTTTGCAGATGTGCTGAAGTTTAAAAACAATGAGATGGGGAGTTTATCCTGGATTATTTGAGTGGGTCTAATCTAATCATGTGAGTTCTGTAACGTGAAAGAGTGGGTCAGAGAGATTCAAAATATGAGAGGAACTGGACCTAGTTCCCAAGCCAAGGAATGGGTGGCCTCTAGAAGCTGGAAATGGACGCCAACAAAAAGTGGGAATCTCAGTCCTACGGCCACAAGGAAGTGAGTTCTGCCAATAACCCAACTAAGCAGGGGAAAGGGGATCTTCCCTTAGAGCCTACGGAGGGGAACTCAGCTCTTGAGGTGACACTTTGATTTTATCCTGTTGAGACCCACACTGGAATTCTGCCCTACGGTACTATAAAATAATAAATTTTGTTGTTTCAAAACCTTATATTGGTGGTAATTTGTTGTGACAGTAAAAGGAAACGAATACAGACGCTGAAGGCCTACACTAAGTGGTTGGAAAGGAGATGGCTCATGCAGGCCCTGGAACCTGATGGGATGTGGGGGTTGAGGGAAGCAGAGTCATCTAGGTTGATTCACAGGGTTTCTGGTTTGGCAGGCTCAGCCTTTGGTGGTGCCACCCATTAGAGGGAGGGACAAAGGTATTTACTTTCTAAACACTTTCTGAGTCTGCAGTGACGCAACTAAATTAGGATTAAGAGTTTGTACACTCCCATCCTTCCCCACCCCCAAATAATTAGAAATGATTCCTGCCTGAATGCCCACGGGCAGTGATATTTGTCACCGCCAACTGAGCACTGTTGTTGTGTATCTGCCCTGTGAAAGCTGGATTGACTTAGGACAAAGCAGGAAGCGTTAAGGAGACCTGGCTTCTGCTGTCTGGGATATGAGGAGGCGACTGTCTGCATGACTGCTGTGAGAGTCAGCCAGGGTGTCATGGTGTCTGCAGACTCAGCTCCAGGAACTGTCCCCATTGCTTCACTTCTGTCTCCCTTTTTCCCAGCTGCACCCTTAAATAGCACTGCCCAGAGCCCCTTCTATCTTTATCACGGTTTTATAATATATCTTCAATGCTCTTTTTTTTTTAAATATTTATTTATTTGACAGAGAGAGAGAAAGAAAGCACAAGCAGGGGGAGTGACAGAGGGAGAGGGAGAAGCAGATTCCCTACTGAGTGGAGAGCCTAGTGGGACTCGATCCCAGGACCCTGGGATCATGACTTGAGCCGAAGGCGCCAAAGGCAGATGCTTAACCACTGAGCCACCCAAGTGTTCCTCCCTTCTCTTTTATCCTCAACCTTTCAAGCTCTATACTTTCCTTGCAAAACTTTAGGGAAGCTCAGTCGGTTAAGTGACCAACTCTTGGTTTCGGCTCAGGTCATGATCTCAGGGTCATGAGATGGAGCCACATGTCAGTCTCCGTGCTGAGTGTGAGGTCCTCAGCCCCTCCTCCCACTTACATGCACTCTCGCTCTAAAATAAACAAATATTTAAAAAATACTAAAAATAAAATAATGCAAAATTAGAAATTCCCCATGGACCCTGCCACCTTCTCTCACCACAGCCCACTTTACTAGGGCCATCTAGACCTGACAGGCCACAGGACCTGCTAATAGAAACAATGCAGAGGGAGCATCACCTCAGGGCTTACTTTAGTGGGCTGGGGAAGGAGAGGAACTCTACAGTCTCAGGCAACTTGCATTACTGTCTTAAAGAATTATTACTCTTCCACCATATTTCACAGTGTGATAATATTTAAAAGTTAGCAAAGTTATTAATTTTCCTATCTTACTTGAGCAAATAAACACTTGGATCACTTCATTTCAAATTAGCTCTTGTGTATTTCCAATGTGGGGTCATTAAAAAAAGTATTAGCATCTAGGAATCTTCTAATCACTAGTCTATTAGTGAGTGGCTAAATATATTATTAAATACTTGCAGCTCCATCTGGATTAGTGAATCCTCCCAGACCAAAAACCCAAGACACAAGACCCCAACACCCTATAAATCACACGAAATAGAGATAGCTGTAACTCTAGCCGCCTGCCAAAAATACCTCTGTGCATGCCTGTTTTTGCTTCTACCAGCTGAAGGTAGGAACTAACTTTAGGTACATTTGTAAGTTTTAAAAAATCTTCTGATCCTGTTTCTCCTGTCCTCTCCTCTCTCATTTGAAGTCTCTACTGTGCTTACTGAGCAGCAAAAAAAAAAGGTGTTTTTTTTAGTACAAAGAACTAGGTGGTAGCATGACATGTGCAATAAAAATGTATGCACATATACTCTGGGCGGAGAGTGGGAGTGACTCGTATTGCCTGGATGAACAGGGAAGATTTCACAAAGAAGCTTCCATCCAACCAAGTCAAAAAGGATGAGCTGGAGTTTTCCAGGCGGGGAGAGAAGGGTTCTCTGGGAAGTGTGGAGAAAGAGATCATCAGGTCTAACATTTTCCAGCCGGCTAAAAGCACTGAAGCAAGGCTGTGCACCTTAAACACAGCCAAGGGAAATGCTTATGTGGTCTTCATGCTTTAACCACATTTTCATGTAAGTCTGTCAATGAACGTGCCTGATTCAAAACAGGGCTGTAACTTCACCATCCTCCAAACTCATCATCTGACGGCTGCTTCACCTCTTTCCAAGCCTATTTCTCATTTCAGAGCATTATCATAACACGTCATCTTGTCCTTAATGTAACCACATGAGTAAAGAGTATATGCGTTTTTCCAAATAAAGGTGCAGATTGGGTCGGGTAGAATTGTTCAATGTCAGGCAAACTAGAAATTTGAGCATAAAATAAAAATTTTCTATTACTTCCATAGACCACACCCCCAACTCATAGCTGGTACAGATCACTGGTGATTACACCTTCATCAGAGTATTTTTTTCTCTTTATTCAGAATTACTTACCTTCTATGATAAGTCACTAAAATGCACTTCTGAAGAAAGCTTGCTAGAACTATTGCCTGCATCAAAGGGTGACTTTATCCACAATCTTAGCTGATTCAATCAACCACCCTCCCCATGAAAATGAGTTCTCTCCATGTTTCCAGATGTTCAACCTTTGAGCCATTCTGTATAGAAACTAAAGTGCTGCCCGTAGTTAGAACCCTTATTTTTCTGTGGTTGCACCACCGGACTCCTTGTCTACATAGGTTCTTCCTCACCTGAGTTTTTTTCTTTTTGACTCTCTCAAATCTCACTTGAGCCTATCCCAAACACTACAAAGCTTAGTTTTGTTTTGTCTTTGGCCGTGTAATTCTACTTTGAAGATTTTCTTCTACAAATACGGTCTAAAATCCTCGGAGTTCTCTTGTGTACTTACCCATGAAATGCTAGTCCCAGTTGGCAACCCTGCGCTTGATTTTAAACCAGGAAGGCTCCCACCTTACTGCTTGAATACTCCCAGCACAGCACCCTCACCTGGTGGGCTCTTGTTCTCCTGGAATAATAGCCTCTCACTTTTCCCTCCACTTACCAATCTTCAGAGTGAAGAGTTGCTGTGCTAGCTCTTTGTATGTGGGAGTTACCTGTGTCTTTGTGAGCACGCATGCCTCTGTCTACATAACAATGGCCTCATGGATATATTTTTTTTAAGACTTTATTTATTTGGCAGAGAGAAAAACAGCCAGCGAGAGAGGGAACACAAGCAGGGGGAGTGGGAGAGGAAGAAGCAGGCTCCCAGCGGAGGAGCCCGATGTGGGGCTCGATCCCAGGACTCCAGGACCACACCCTGAGCCTAAGGCAGTCGCTTAACGACTGAGCCACCCAGGCACCCCTCATGGATATTTTTTTTAATTATCCAATATTGTAGTCGATTACAAATTGTCTTGGAATAGAGACACGACCAATGTTGTGTTTAAGTCCTTTTGTCGAGATTTCAGAAAAATTCAAGGGTGTGCCATGTAGACACTTTTCATGAGATACTAGAATTTCTAAGAATCTTAATGTGGTATACTAACTACAGCAATCTTGGAGGAAGCTCAAGGTAGGTAAGAGCTCATTTCAGAAAAAGAAGTGTGAGTGTGCCTTTTTTCCTGAGTGGATTAATTAAGTTAATACAGAAAATATTGTTAAAGTTAAATTAAGTTAATACAGAAAATATTGTGATAAAAACACGAAGTTTTTAGAGCGATTTTACTAGAAGGGACAGGAATAGCACAAAATGTAAAGAGGATTCCGAACCCTGAAACAACACTTGCCAAGAAATAGGCCGACACTCTTTTCAGTTAAAAACATGGGCCACGGGACACCTGGGTGGCTTAGTTGTTAGGTGTCTGCCTTTGGCTCAGAGCATAATCCCAGGTCCTGGGATTGAGCCCTGCATCATGCTCCCTGCTCTGCTGCAAGCCTGCCTCTTCCTCTCCCACTCCCCCTGCCTGTGTTCCCTCTCTCACTGGCTTTCTGTCAAATAAATAAAATCTTAAAAAAACAAAACAAAACATGGGCGACTTTTACAGAAAAAAGCTCACTCAGAATTTAAAAGAAAAAACAGCCCAAGGGAGGGGCCAAGAGTTGTGCAGAATTAATTTGAGGATTACTCAAGGACTGGTGACTTCTCAGCTAAACTTCAGAATCTCAATGGACCGGGTACCAGTGTGTGACTCCTATTTCCCCTCTTTTAGAGTGGGAGATAGTCATACTACCTCTGTCTCACAACTGCATGTTTGGTGTGTGCAAGGCACATAACTACCTCATTAGTTCATAGGTCTCTGGACAGAGAAGTACTCTACACAAGGAACCTCATTCAAGGAGCCAAATACACACTTGGACCTGACTTTGATGATGGGATCCTGTGGCTCAAGCCTGACTTGGAAGCAATAACAGGATGAAAATACTGGAGTTTTGGGGAGTATTTTGCATGTGGGGAGAGATGTAGATTTTAAAATGATTTAACACTTATCCGGGACCGATGCACTGTACTGCTTAAATTCTGTTACATAGGTCATACCTACACTGGGTGGACAATTGCGCAGGAGTAAAATATCTCTACTGTGGAAAGAAATGGATTATCACACCAATGATTTTATCACCCATGTGTATTTGCTGTGGGAGAACTTAAGAAATATTTCTTACTACCAGGAGCCTTGTGAAACAATGTGATACTCTGATGGCATGAGCTATACACATTTCTATAAGACCTTTAAGTAACGGATGTTCAACTTTTTCCAGGTACTCCAAAGGACAACATTTTAACCTTTCTACTTAAATACATATTAAGCATCAAGATATCTCAATCCAAAGAGTATTCTTGACAAGGCCACTTCATTCAACACAGCAGCTCTCAGCCATTAAGTACTATGTGGTTTAAAGATACAGATTTTCTCTCTCTCTATTTGATATCCTGTTACTGAGGTTCAAAGGAGTTTGGAAAAGTATTAGCTCCTTCTTCCCTTCTCCCATGTTAAACTTTTATGTATTCCTCCATACATATTTGTCTGTATATACATATAGGACTAAAAAACCTGATACAATATGGGGTATTTACCTTTTACTTAGCAATTTTTCTCACTAACCTCTTTTTAGATTAACGGATACCAATCTGGCATTCTTTTAGTGTTGAGAGAGTATTCAATTCCATGGATGTTTGACAATTTAACCATTTACCTACTAATTAACATTTAGATTTCTAGTTTTTTTTTTTCCTCCAGATAGCTCAATAAACATCTATGTACACATATTTATGTGCATAGGTGCTGTCATCCTTGTAGGATAAGTTCTCAAAAGTAAGACTGTTTAGTGAAAGTATGTGTATTCAAACTTGACAGGCATCTAGGTGACTGTGTGGCAACTTACTCCTACCAGTAGTGTTTCAGGGCATCTGCTTCCTTATATCTCCGTCAAACTGATGTTGTCCCTTGATTTTATACCAATTTGACAGATGACAAGTGGTATCACATTGTTGCTTTTTTTTTTTTTTTAACATTCCTTTTACCATTAGTGAGGATGAACATACTTTATACTTGCTTTTCCAATGTCCTGTTCTGTGAATTGATCTCTCTAACAATTTCATTTTAAAGTTCTCTCTGCATATGTGGACATTAATAATTTTCCTATTACTATACAAATACTTCTTATAGTCTACCTGTTCTTTTAACCTTGACGATGGTCCCCTGCCATGCCATTACGTATTTCTGTTTAGTAAAATTTGTCTGTCTGGCTTTCCAACCCTGTTAAAAAGATCATCACCACTTTAAGATTGTATAAGGACTTTCTTAAAGTGGGTATCTTTGTATTGTACTCCAACTGTTGAGATCAGTGTGAGAAATTCTTGCGATTTTTAAAAGTAATTTTTTAAAAAAGGAAAAATCAATTTGGGCAAAACAAAAAGAACAAGAAAGGAGGATGGAATTGACTGTCCCATGATTCTACTTAAGAAAAATTATCCATTTCAGAAAATGAGACTTGCAATGTTGTGAACTTTTCCATCATTACAAAGCCACATTCTCAGAAAATGCACAATTTAAAAAACATATTTTGATGTACCCATTCCATGAATGTGGCTAAAATTTTACATGTATGTACATCATTTTATACTTAAATATACATTTCAACTTTTTATTCTCACCTTTTTTTGAATAAGGTTTATATATTAAGTTAAAAAGGAAGAACAAGGTATTTAGGAAAATTACTCAATCCTTCCTATATTTACCAAATATAAATACAGAAATTCTCTATCTAAATATGTCACATATACTTTAAGTCAACTAACGTTGCATAAATATTACTTAAAACAATAGCATGCTAAAAAAAAAAGTTACTGCATGATTGTTTATTTAAAATATTATGACTCTGATGTAAATACATATGGGCTTACATAATTTATTACTCATATAAACCCTCAATTAAAATGCTTAATTGTTCATCCACAAGGCCTTTTTTCTAATAAGCATAATAAATTTTCTATCTCATTGAAAGTGTTTAAAGCCTTTTGAATCTTGATTTGTGCAGTTACTGAAAAATAACTTAAGCTGAACTACATCACACAGCAGTATCGTTTTCAATGATGCCACAGATCTCTCTGTGGCAAAATAGTCACATATGGTTACTGTTATTGCACGGTTATAGATACAGGTTATTATGTGCACATAAACTCTCTACATAATCAATGACAGTGTTTTCACTGCAACTAGCTTAACACATTTAAAATTATGAATACAATTTACAAAATCTTTAACAATATACTTTTAAGATAAAAGTATCCTGAGGATATTACAAAATTCATTTTACCAGCCCTTCATTTCTTTGCTTTGACTCTTTAATTTCCAAGATAATAGTTGTTCATATTTTGTTACATAAAAATGTTTTTATAGTTCCTATTAACAAAATATATTTAAGCTACATAGTATATAATCGTCCCTTAAACACTTAGTCCCATCTGCCTTCAGGCTCCTTGGCTAAAATCAAGTTGTCTTTAATTTTTAATCAGAAAAGGTATAGCACAAAACAGACAGAAATAGGGTTATTAGCACATTTAAGTTAAAAGCATTGTGCATATTTAATATTTTGGTCATATTTTATAGTAAAATAATATATTTTGGCAAAAATAATAAAATATAAGGTTTAGTTTATTTTCTATTAGTGGTAGATCTGGCAGGTATTTTACATTTGTAAATATTATCTATTTAATTTGACTGTTTTCACATTTGTTTCTAAAAACACTGCTATAAGGTGTTCAGAACTTTGAGACTAAAAGCACCTAAAAAAAAAAAGTAAAATCCTAAAATGGTGCTCTAAAATCCTTAGACAGTTTTATAAACTTACTTTGAGTGTCTCATATATGCTAACACAGAATTGTTATTGCCTGCTAAGACTTATTTGACTCAAGATAATCTTTAAAATAATAATCTTGGATGTCTTCCTGAAATTATTTGAAATTATTTGAAAACTAGGATGGGAATTCAAAAATTAAGAACAAAAAAACATGGAAAAAACATCTGCAAAAAAAGTTGCTATTCTAGTGGCAGTAGTTGCTATGGCACAAAAACACATGAAAAGACTTGTAATTTTCTCTGATATATACACAAACTAAGTTCAAATAAGATGTGTGAGATATATTACATATATACAAACACACTTGGGCTCCAAGCAGGAAATGGGGAATTTCATATAATAAGCCATTTGGGACATATATCACTCAAGTCCCAATGACAGTTTTAATGAAGATGTTCATTACATTTTTTATTCTTGCCCAATTATCAATCTATCATTAACTAACACAAGAAGAGTTTGAGATGTATTAGTTCGAAAAAAAGAAGTAAGGGCATGGTAGATTAAGTGATGACTGATGTCAACTGCCTTTAGTTAAAGGGTATTTTTACTGTTAAAGAAATTCATACAGAGACATCTGCAGAAGAGTTTATCAACAATAAGAACACAAAACTCCTTTAACACTATGACATACTCACTATAACATACTATAAATATGTATTATTACAGTATTACTTATACATTCTACTTTAGGCAATATAGTCTAATTCTGAATGACCTTGTTAATTTTTAAGGCATCAGTGCATCAAGGGCAAAGCTCCATAAAATAAATATGAAAACAAGGAAGCATTAGCTTATCTGTGGCAGAGAGAGTGATCACTGTACATTATACGTTGCCCACTTCCATGGAATAGGGAATAAATTATACATCTTATTGTCAAAATGTTATAGCATAAATTTCACATCATTTTTCAACACTTCATTTAATGGGCTAAACTGATCAGGCAGTATCCTCATTTTCATTGTTCCATCAGCTCCACATGAAAAAATGTGATTTGCTGGTCCTGTCTCAATTTGCATCACTCCAGTTCCAATATTTCTGAAAATGGACTGCCGGGCATGTTCATTGATAAAAGTGTGGAGAAGACTAAAGGTGGACAGACTCCAAATCTGAAAGACATTAGGAACAAAATTAAAAATTGAGGTTGGTGATTACCTTAAAAATCCAAATGAAAAATTTAAGCCTGTTTTTGTATGCAAATAAGTAATTTCTAAAACAAAGATGGAAAAAAAACCTGTGTAAGCCTAAGGTCATAACCTTTTGACTCTGTGTTGCAATTTTCCAAATCCCTTTGATATTATTACATTCTTCAAAATCCATCCATTTAGAAAGAAAGTATTTTAAACCCTGCATTGGAGAGAAGAACTTAGGTAGAGGAGGTTGAGTGTACAATGCTATAGAAACTTGCAATATTATAGGGACTCTCAGCAAAGCTTGTGCTGTATAGTTTACAATGGGGTAATCGTTTGTAATACCCAGCAAGGGGTTAGAACCACTGGAAAGATAGCCTCAGAAAGTTGTTCCAACTGCAAGATAAATTACCACAACTTTAGTATAATTTATTGAGGTTTTCTATTTGTAGGTTCTACCAAAATAAATGTGCCTGTTATTAAAGTAAATTACTTATAAAATAATTTATAAGCATTTTCACTTACGTGAAGGACTTAAATGCTTTCAGGACATCTATTTTAAATTTAGGGAAATCCAATTAATTCCTGATTTTTTTTAGATCACTTTTTTTTGGATTTATTTATTTGTTTGTTTATTTATTTTTTAATCTTTCTTTCTCCTAAGAAATTCTTTAGTTCATACTACTCTGGACAGGATTGTTAAGTTGTGACTTCTGAATACTACATGGTACAGTTTCTAATCTTTTTTTACTTGATTAAATAATAAACCTCAAGATCAGAGCACAAACTAATCTGAAGAACTAATCTAAAATACAATACATCTTACTCTACACTGAAGGCCGTTCAAATAAGAAACTAGCTTCAAACTGAAGGAAAATAATTCTGTATGGAAGTTGGTGTATATAATTGATAGAAAAGCCTTTTTGAAATTAAACAATTCTAGTTAATTTTTTTTCTGGCTGATAACTATGAAAACAATATGCAGGTTCTAACAAAGTAGCCCAACTTATTCTTACTAAATAGTCTCACTAAGGATTAAAACAATGGATTCTAAGAATGTAGCCTCCTTCAGTGGGTTGCTGACCATTACAGTAACTTACAGACGAGTCTAAACTGACTTATCCCTGCAGATCTTTCCAAGTGTGGCCAGAGGACCCTCCATCAAGACTGCTAGGTATGCACTATAAAAATACACATTCCTGAGCTTTAGAGTTACAATCGGAGTATATCTAGGGTGGGACCTAGCAACAGTATTTCTAGGATGGGATGCGTTTTAATAAGCTGCTTAACATTTTAAACAACCTCTAAGATTTAAACACATGGTGTTTGAGAAGGACAGGGTTTATCCAGGTACATTCAGAATCCTTGAATCAGGCACTGAGTGGCCGGATGCTAATGCTACAAATGAAAAAAAAAGGGGGGGGGGAGTAATTCGGGATAAAGGAAAATGTTAGTATATTTCATAGTATCCGAAACTGCATTCAGTGACTCTGAAAATGGGAGTCAAGACTAATTCCAATGCCTGAAATATGTTTGTATGTATGGAAAATCAAGTTCTATTGCACATTAATTAAGCATATTTGAAAACAACTGAAAAAGAGACAATTTCAAGTTAAGCATCATTTCATTCATTAAAAATTTGATTAAATAGCAACTGAAATGTTGACCACAAGTAGGAGTTAATATTTCTATTATTTAAATAGACTGGTATCATCGATATGCTTAAAGACTTAAGGTTTCTGAAGATTTCTTTTCCTTTTGTAGATACTGGGACATTACTGTATTTACCTTTATGTTGCCTTCAGCAGATCCTGTAACAAAGTACTCTTCTGTTGGATCAATAGCAATGGCTTTAACAGGAGAATCATGGCTCTGGAAAAGCTGCCTCTGCTGTCGTTGCCGAAGGTCAAATGCACATGTAAAGCCTTTTCTGCCACCTGATATTAGTAGCTGATGTTTTGGAGCGTATGCTAACACGGTAGCTCCACTATCATGGCATGTAAAAGCTAATAAAATAAAATAAAATAAAATAAAATAAAATAAAATAAAATAGAAAAGGAAAAGCCATTTAATAGTATAAGAAACAGACTTCTGACTTCTGGCCAAGGCAGAACGATAGATTAGCAGACTTACCCACCTACCTGAAACAATTTAAAAAATTAAATGACATATAGGAAACAATGGTTTGAGACACTGGACATCAAGCAAAGAAAAAATGATCTCTAAGAGATGGGAAGTAAACTTGGGTGAGCCATACAACTGCCCCTGTTTATTGACTACAGAGTGCTTTCTGGCCATGGCACAAGGGGACCCCAAGTTGGTCTGGGTCCTACTCCCACCAGCCATAGTGGAAAACCTTGTAATTCACAAGGCACAGAATAGAGTACTCAGAAGGGTTTGCCTCAGAGTAGGTAAAATTCATAATGCCTGGCATCTAATAAAAAATTAACAGGCATGGAAAATACAATCCATAACAAGAAAATCTGTCCACTGAAACCAACTTAGAAATTACACAGATGATAGAATTAGTAGATAAAGAAATTAAAAGTCATTATAATTATATTCCCTATGTTCAAGAAGCTGGATGAAAGATCAGGCTTGTTAAGTAGAGACATGAAAGATACAAATAAAAGGTCCAGAGATTAAAAACTATAATATTCAAATGAAAAATACACTGCATCGGATTAAGAGAAGATTAAACAATACCATAAAAAAAAAAAAAACAACCCCAAACTGGTGAACTTGAAGACATAACAATATAAGTATCAGAAATACATAAATACAATGAATATTTTTTTCTTAAAAAAAAAAAAAGTCTAGCCTAACAAATCTTACGGAAAAAAAAGTGTAAATAGCTCAAAGACAATAAGGCATAAAGATGAAGAATGAAAATTTGGGAGTTAGAATGTCGAGATTTATTTATTTATTTATTTATTTAATTTATTTTTAAAAGATTTTACTTATTTATTTGACAGAGAGAGAGAGAGAGCGCGCACAAGCAGGGGGAGCAGCAGGCAGAGGGAGAGGGAGAAGCAGGCTCCCCACTGAGCAGAGAGCCCAATGCGGGGCTCCATCCCAGAACCCTGAGATCATGACCTGAGCTGAAGGCAGACGCTAAACTGACTGAGCCACCCTGGCGCCCCTAGAATGTCAAGATTTAAATCTTGTTTTTTTGCATGGGTTTAAATGTATACCTTAGGTGAATTCCTTTTTCTTTTTTTAATGTAAATCTCAGTTTTATCATTTGTAAAAAGACATAATCCAGTCTGCCTAATAGGTTTTTGTGAGGATTAAATTAGTTAATACATTCAAAACACAGAGTGCCCAGCATATACTAAGTACTCAATACACTTATTGTTAAGAATCTGAAGAAAAAATTATAGAGAAGGATTCTTTGAGTTTTACCAGTACTCTGAGATATAACTAACACAGAGTAAAATGTAGAAAATCTAAGTGTACACCTTTGATGGGCTTTGACGAATGGAGACATCTGTGTAACCATCACTCAGGTAAAGACACAGAATGCTGTCATCGTCCCAGAAAGTTCCCTCACACCTCTCTGCAGTCAACCCTCCTCTCCCATAAAGGCAATCACTACTCTGATTTCTATCTGATTAGGTTTACCTGCTCCTGAACTTCACATATGGAATTTTATGATATATACTCTATTGTGCCTGGCTTCTTCTCCTTCAACATAATGATTTTTAATTAATTAATTTATTTATTTATTATTTTATTTATTTCTTTGACACAGAGAGAGACAGCCAGCGAGAGAGGCAACACAAGCAGGGAGGTGGGAGAGGAAGAAGCAGGCTCCCAGCAGAGCAGGGAGCCTGATGCGGGGCTCGATCCCAGGAGCTGAAGGCAGATGCTTAACACTGAGCCACCCAGGTGCCCCTCAACATAATGTTTTAGAGTTTAATGAATATTGTCCCATGTATCGTAGGTTATGCGGTTTTTTTTTTGTTTTTTTTGCTTAATAGTATTCTATTACATAAAGAGACCAGGTTCCTGTTGGACATGTTTGTGTTGTTTTTAGTTTTTGGCTATTATAAATAAAGCTGCTAAGAACATTCCTATACAAGTGTTTTTATGGACACTTGGGCATATATATAGGTGCATGTTTAATTTTGTTAGAAACTGCCAATCAGTTTTCCAAAGCAGCTGTACCATTTTATACTCTATCAGCAAATCATGAGGGTTCCAGGTTCTCTACGTCCTCACCAATACTTGGTATTCTCGAATCATTGATTTTGGCTATTTTAGGGTATATAGTAGTATCTTATGGGGAATGTAGTTTCCATTTCCCTAATGACTACTGATGTTAAGGACCTATTCATATGCTTACGTGCCATTTAGATACTGAGAAAAGGGTAATTTTTTAGTCTTAAATGTATCATTTCTTTCATGGACTGTGCTTTAGATGTTGTATCTAAAAACTCATGACTAAACCCAGAGTCACACAGATTTTCTCCTGTATTTCCTTCTAGAAGGGTTATAGTTTCCATTCCATGATCTGTGTCTATTCTTAACCCATAACATAATGTCTTTCATTACTGCAGTTTTATAGTAAGTCCTGAAATCAGGTAGTGTTTTTCTTCAGTATCCAGTATTCTAGGTCTGCTTTTAGAACCAGTTTGTTGATATCTACAACACAGTTTGCTGGGATTTTGATTAGGATTCCATTTAATCTGTGAAGTTGGGAGGCACTGACATCTAAACAACATTGGATAACAATAATGGATGCGGACTAACTCTCCATTTATTTAGATCTTTGATTTCTTTTATCTTTTTTCTATAGTTTTCCCCAACAGAGGTTATACATATTTTGTTAGATTTATACCTCAGTACTTCATTATTTTGGGTGCTATTATAAATGGTGGTTTTTTAAAATTTCAAAATCCCAATTGTTCATTGCTGGTATATATGAAAGCAAATGTCTTTAGTTTATTGACCTGGTATCCCATGATTCTACTATACTTGCACATTAGTTCTAAAAGTTTCTATTTTATTTTGGGATTTTTTGGTAGAGTCTTTAAGATTTTCTACACAATTATGTCATCTGTGAATAAAGGCAGTTTTATTACTTCTCTTCCAAATGAATACCTTTTAATTCTTTTTCTTGTCTTACTGCATTTGTTAGGACTCCCAGAACAATGTGGAATAGTAGTGGTTATCAGATCCAAAGTAAAAACATGATTTTTACATTATCTATGTTCTACTACTGTCCTTCACAGTAAAGAGTTCATTGTTTATCTTGCATTTTTCTGCTTTCACACTCTGAGCCACTGTGGGCAAAATAAACCTCACAGGCTAATAAATACATGTCATTAAAGACAAATCCATCAAAAAATTCTTTTAGTTTATGAATTTCTTGACTTTCAAAACTTATAAAATGCTTTCAAAACTTACCATGGACTAAACTATTGGCAGGTGCTACGAGAGTATCCCACAAACATATGTTCCTGAAAAAAAAAATCACTTCTTGAGTGACACAAGATTTTAACAACAGAATAAAAAGTAAGCTTGTCTCATATAGTTACATAGCATTTGAACCTTGCTTTCACAAAAAGTTCTTAAATTTATAGAAGAACCAAATACAAGTAACCAGTATATTTATGCATGATTAATTTTCACACAAAATTAAAAAACAACTAACATAAGAAACTGAGTAGCTTCAGACTGACATGTATTTACAAATAATACTATATGAAGCCTGAAGGCAGAAACTACTTTTTGTATTTGTTGATTCTCTAATCTAACAGAGGGACTGACCTATACCAATAGCAGGATACACTGAATTTTTCAGAGCACAAAGAAAACTTATTTCTGCTACGAATGGGAGTAGCTTTTACTCCTTTCTATGAGTTGCAAAGGAGGCACCAATATATGTAAGAATTTCTATGCAAGATGGGCTGAAAACCCCATATTCCTACAATCCAATTTCTAGTACAAAGTAAGGCCTCAAAGATAAGTAGAAAAGTTCAGCAACCTCAATTGGCATTTACTCAGAACTCCACTAAAGTTTAACAGGGAGTTGTGGAGACTGAGGCAGGAGGAGACATCGCACATACTCAAGGTTTTGGGGGACATGGGGATAGGCTGCCACTCACTAGCTACTGTTCAACTAGAAAGTCTTTTGAGTTTCTAGTTTTCTTATCATGAAACGCTGATAATACCTACCTAATAGAGCCACCGTGAGGATTAATGAGAAAGGTGGACCAATAAATAATAGTTCTTTTTTTCTGCCTCAAGCTCTCTTAACACATAAGGAATAATAAGAAGAAAAATTAATTTCACTATCAAATCCTTTTCTCCTAAAGTCTTAACATTAGAATATTAATAATACAGAAGGAATGGATTTTGTTTTTAATGCCACGAGAATTTCCCTAGCTTTACAATTAGAACACTACAACTGCTCTAAGAAACAAGTCTTTATAATAAAAATATTGAAAAGCATAATTGTGAAAACATTCTTGAGACACAAAAATATAAAGCAAATAAAAAATAAAGTTCGGCCATACAGATGCACACTTAAATTTCCGTTAAAATCTCTCACCTATTGTCAGTTGAAAGACCAGCTGTAGCTATCAAAGAGGAGGAACTAACGAAGACAAAATCATTGGCTGTTTTGTTGTGACACTGCCAAGTCTGGAACAGTTAGAAACAAACAAATGTTACTGCTGTCACTAGCAATTTTATAACCAAGCAGATGCATTAATCAAAAAGCAATCATGTAATTTGTGGCTTACTTAAGCCCATTTAGTCTCCCCACCAAAAACTTTAGATAAGTTTCAAGAGTAATACAGAGAATTCTCATAAACCAATTATTCAGATTCACCATTTTGAACATTTTGCCACATTTGTTTTGCCTCTCCTCTTCTCTCTCTCTCTCACACACACTTTCCTTGAACCATATGCATTATAAGTCTTTATGAGATCTCGTGCTTTTGTTCATCGAAAAGTTCAAAAGAAAACAAAAGGAGGTTAAATGTTAAATATTTCTCCTAGAATATTTATGAAATTTTTTTCTTAGAAAAAACTAGAATTTTAGATTACCTCAGACTAAATTATTTATTTTCAGAAATGTTTAAATTCTTAAATAATTTTTCTTTTTTTAATTTAAATTCAATTAGCCAACATATAGTACATCATTTGTTTCAGATGTAGAGGTCAGTAATTCAGCAGTTGTGTGTAATACCCAGTGCTCATCACATCGCGTGCCCTCCTTAATTGCCCATCCCCCAGTTACCCCATCTCCTCAGCCCCCTCCCTGCCAGCAACCTTCAGTTTGTTTCCTATAGTTAAGAGTCCCTCATGGTTAAATAATTTTTCAAATATGTGAATAAAATAACATATTATTAAATCAACAAAACTAGAAAATTTCTCATGGTTAAATAATTTTTCAAATATGTGAATAACATATTATTAAATCAACAAAACTAAAAAATTTACAATGTTTCTGAATACTCCATCAAACAGTAACTTAATATAAAAGGTTTAGTCTATTACAAAGACTTGTTCAGATGTTTCTCTTCAATAAAAAATGATTTTTTTTAAGTATGTCAAAATCATCCATAAAAGATTCTTCCTTTGAGTTACTTCCGCATTTCCCCTGACTACCACTGGAGCTGGGCTAGATATGTCCTTAAAACAAACAAAATATACTTGAAATCCGTGAAACCAATAAAGTACATTTTCAATCCAATTTATCTTTTTAGAACTTAAAAAAAAAAAGCTCCTAAGGGAACATAAACATATATTTAAATCCATTGGCTTAATAAAAATACGAGGAAAAATATTCTTTCAAAGTACCCTCACCAACCCTCCCTTTGCTTACTTTCACTTAGATCAGTACCATATTCCAGAATTTAACCTTGAGTGAATTACCAGAACCTTAACTCATATTCTTAATAATTTCCTAATAGGTATTGCTTAGTCCTATAATGGGCTTCATTAAAGAATATATTAAATACAAACTCAGTGTTCTATGAAGCTGTGGAAGGTTCATTAAGCTTGTGCAGTCCTCAATAGAGATGTAGCAATTAAAAAAAAAAAAAAAACATGGGCAAGGGGTGCCTGGGTGTCTCAGTCAATTAAGCTCTGACT
The DNA here is from genome assembly GCF_017311325.1 of Ursus maritimus. NCBI lineage: Eukaryota > Metazoa > Chordata > Mammalia > Carnivora > Ursidae > Ursus > Ursus maritimus. The sequence continues at coordinate 71,353,789 of NW_024426663.1, forward strand.
CTTGATTTCCACTTGGGTCATGATTTCAGGGTTGTGAGATAGAGCCCCACGTTGGGCTCTGCACTTAGCATGGAGTCTGCTTGTCCCTCTCCCTCTGCTCTTCCCCCCACCGCCAAATAAATAAATAAAATCTTAAAAAAAAAAAGAAGACATGGACAAGAAAATAATTGTGCCAGCTACAGCATATCCTTTCTACTTTGATCATGAGGGCTAATTGCAAAAAAAAACAAAAAACAAAAAACAAACACCACACCAGATGCATGGTCTGTTGATCATTCTTTTTAGGTATAATCCCCACTGTAGCTTAGTGAGGCTGGAAAAGGGCTTGAAGAACCCACATGTTGCATGGGTCTCTGGAGGTACCATGTTTGTTTGATACAGGTTAATTTTCCAAGTTACCAGAGACTTAGAATTTTTTTTTTAAAGATTTTATTTATTTATTCGATAGAGATAGAGACAGCCAGCGAGAGAGGGAACACAAGCAGGGGGAGTGGGAGAGGAAGAAGCAGGTTCACAGCGGAAGAGCCTGATGTGGGGCTCGATCCCACAACACTGCGATCATGCCCTGAGCTGAAGGCAGACGCCTAACTGCTGTGCCACCCAGGCGCCCCGAGACTTAGAATTTTTATACCTCACAGACTAATTTTCACATAACACAAGGACAGGAGCTTATAGTAAAGTGACTGAATACACAGAACTACATAGATTTTACTTTTTGGCTTTAATATTTATTGCCTCAAATATATATTCTTGATTTCTTTAAAAGAAAAATTCAAGGGGCATCTGGGTGGCTCAGTCAGTTAAGCATCCCACTCTTGGTTTTGGCTCAGGTCGTGATCTCGGGATTGTGACACTGAGCCCCATGTAGGGCTCTATGCTGGGCATGGAGCCTACTTGGTGTTCTCTCTCTTCCCCTGCCCTTCCCCTAACTCTCTCTCTGTGTCTTAATAATAACAAAAATAAAATAAAATGAAAATTCTAAAAAAGTTTAAAGGTAAGAATTTTTGGCTTACCAGGTATGGCTTAGGCATGCTTCCAGTTACTGGGCAACATTTCCAGTTTGTTTGATATAAACTTAAATATCCATCAGCATCAACTATTCCAAACTTGGAGAAAAAATAAATTTTAAGTATCTAATACTAATACAAAAGCATGTATCAACCCATACTTTCACTGTGAATCTCATATTTTGATCTTAAATATTTAATTGATAAATTGACTTTTACTTCACCTACGTATATCTAGGTAGAAAAATATTTAGCTGCTGCTTAAAAAAATTCCAGGTGACACAGAAGAAACAAACATCAGACATATTTCATTATACTAACCAAAAGCAGAGTCTATATATTCTCTAAAAGTACTCAAAAAATAGGATACTGGGTTTACACATTAAGTCATGCAACTAACGTTTAGTATACATAAGATAGAAAACTGTCATTATGACAAAGAAAAAATAAGGACTTCCAGATATATATAAGAAAAACATGTCAACAAGAGTAGAAAATAAAATGAAACAAAGATTGTTACAGTAAAAGAATTCCCACTATGGGAACTCAGGGTAATCTGACTGAGAAAATGTCAAAATTATCCAATGAGGGAGTATATGTTACAGATATAAAAGGATGAGTAAGACTAAGCATTTTTTTCTTTAGATTACAAAAATAACATTTACTTACATACAGTTTATAAAATAAAATGAATGTCTACTTTGAACTCCTGCCCTCTCCCATCTCCAGATCTAGCTAGCAACTATTAACAATCTGATGTGTTCCATTTCAAATTTGTTCTATGAATAGTCAAACATTCATACAGGGTTTTTTAAAAAATGAGAATCACCATAAATACATCGTTCTACAATTACATTTTTTACCTATTACAGCCATCGTTTCATATCAGTACATTTAATCTACTTCATTCTTGTGCTGTGTAGTATTACACTATATAGTTGTATCAAAACTTTTTTGAAAACTTTCTCCTTATAGTTTCCAATTTTCCCTATTACAAAGTGCTTGTTTAAATATTCTGGTACAGGGGTCCTGATCTCAGGGTCCTGGGATTGAGCCCCATGTCGGGATCCCTGCTCAGGGAACAGTCTGCTTCTCCCTCTTCCTCTCCCCCCACCCCCGCTTGTGTCTCTTTCTTGCTCACTCTCTCTCCCTTACTCTCTCTCTCGAATAAATAAAATCCTTAAAATAAATAAATATTCTGCTACATAAACCTTTGAGTATTTATATAGGATAGATATCTAGAAATGGGACAGCTTTGTCAAGTGGCATCATTTAACATCAGCAGGCGAAGCTAAAATTTAATCCTAAGTGGTAATATCAATTTACACACCCATTTTTCTTACACATTAGTCAACACTGCTTATTACTAAAATTTTAAATATTTGTTAGTATACAGAAAAAAAAGGCTAATTTTAATGTGCATTTCTTCAATTATTAGTCAGGATTGCTGGCCATGCATACTTGTTCTGTAAATTGACCTATCATATCCTTTATCTACTTCTCTATTAAGTTGTCTTTTAAAAAATTTGACTGATAAGGCGAATATTAGAAACATTAACTCATTGTTTACCATATTTGTTATAATTTCCCAAGATCTATCCTTTTTGTGATTTATCCTGTTTTCTGGAGAAGACCTACATATGGCCTTCAGAAAGGATATATGGAATGTGTTAAGCCTCTGCACACTTAGAAATACATATTTTTATATATTTTTCATCAAATTTGAAAGACTGAACAGATGATGACACCTAATTCCCATTCACTGTCCATCAGAAGTCTGTGAATATTGCTTTTGTATGTGTAATCTTTATTTTTGAGTAGGCGAATGCCATTAATTTTTGAGGGGAGGGGTGGAGAGGTTCTAAGTAATCATTTTACCCCTACTCCTTCCTAGAAGCTCACTTTATCCTTGGGTTAAAAAAAAAAAAAATCAAATAATCAGGATGTGTCTAGGCATGTGATGTTTCTCAACACTTCTGCCTAGTACTTGCTAGGTTCTTTTCAAAATCTATTTTTCTTTGGGGAATATTTTTATTCTAATAATTCCTTTGAATATAGTGCTTCCTTCTGTTCCATCATTTTTTCCCTTCTTCTGAAATACCTTTTAAATGTCTTTTATAAATTTTCCTGGGTCTAGTCTTAATTTGTTTCTTGCATTATTTTTATCAAAGGATAATTTCCTAATATGTTCTTCCAGTCACAAACTTGATTTTCTAATATTTACATTCTGCAATTCAGCCCATAAAATGAGTAGTAGTTCTTCCACTAACCCAATTTTGGGAATCACATGTTTTAAATTCCAAAGAATCTTTCCTGTTCTTCTACTGCCTTTACTTCATAGCAGCTTATTTTTATTTTCGAATGCAGTATCTTCCTGAACTTGAGGAATTGTTCCTCACAGGTTACCTATTCCGCTTACTGCCTCTTTTTAGGCTCAATAACTTTTGGCAGCCCATTTCTATTCATAATTGACAAACTGGCCAGCATAACTGTCCTCTGTTCTATTTACCATAAGAG
>NW_024426663.1:71357319-71524561 GCF_017311325.1 Ursus maritimus
ACGAAGGGAAATAGCCTGCTAGGTGTTGTGCTGTTTGGCTCCATCATGCCTATGGTGAACGGACAACAAGTTGACTGCCTGTTAAATATACTTGGGCAGGTAATGAAGAATAGTTTTTTGTGCCTTAAAATAGTATATGTGGAAAGCTATAGTAAGTATTAAGTCTATAAAATAATTCACACTATAGAAGGTATTGAATGCCATGCTAAAGAATATAGGCTTCTAGATACAATGAGGGGCCTTGAAGGGCTCTTGAAAAGAACAATAATGTGATCTGCCTTAAAGTGTGGTTGCAGAACTATATTATTTGTTACAGAACTTTGTTGGAAACATGAAGGATGCATTAGAAAGGTAAGAGTGGAAGTACAGAGCCTAGCTAAGGAGCAATATAATATTGACAACCAAAGTAGAAAAGCAGGAGCACTAAACTATATGTAACACAGCTGAAATTACAGTAGAACTGTAAAAGCTTCTAGATTAAGTCCCCTCAATTACCCCTTAAAGGGCAAAGAATGTTGCCAGTTGGTATTAAGAAACTATGTGCTCTCAAAAGTTTGTTTCAAAGCTACATGAAAAATTACCATTGACTTTAGCGAAATGGTAACACAGCCAAGTGATAAATGTGGCAGGCAGTAAATGTGCAGCATACCAAGATACAAACAACACATGAGGAGAGCTGAAGGTTTGGAAATCGAAAGAAAAGGAAAGGCAAGATGGACCATCTGTGAGGGCCTGTGTCTTTTTAGTGAAGCACAGCTCTGCAGACAAAGAGCAGGCTGATTTCCCTTGTAATTGTTGTTAAAGTGATAGTGAAACTGGGGGGTGGGGAGGGTAGAGGCAGTCTGAGGAAAATAGGATTATGGGAAGTGAAGATAGTAAGGGATATTCTACAGCAGAGTTGAAAAACCGTTTTTTAAAGGGTCATATAGTAAATATTTTAGGCTTGCTGTCTATAAAGTCCTTGCTTTCCTGAACTCTGTTGTTGTAGTGGAAAAGTAATTATAGAAAACAAATAATGAGTGAGGTAGCTGTGTTCTAATAAAACTTTATTTACAAATAAAATGTAGCTAGGCCATGCTTTGTTGATGCCCTGTTCTAGAATAGTCCTCAGAAGTTTAATGTGGGTACAAATCACAAAAGTATCTGGGTAAAATGCAGATGGTGACTCAGCAGGTCTGCAGTAGAGTTAATAATCAGCATTTTTTTTTTTTTAATATGGAACACTTCACAAATTTGTGTGTCATCCTTGCGCAGGGGCCATGCTAATCTTTTCTGTATCATTCCAATTTTAGTATACGTGCTGCTGAACTGAGCACGATAATCTGCATTTTTAATAACCTCCCAGATTTTACTTGCTACTTGACCATGCTTTCAGTAGGTTTCAGAGGACAAAGAAAGTAGAAGTATTTAATAAAAAATGTGTAATATAGGGAGGTCCTATAATCATTTGGTCCTTAATCATCATTTAAGTGAATTTCAATGGACACATATACACACATATACACACACAACACGCATACACATACACAAAATGTCATTCCAGGAAGAACGAAATGAATATAAGTGTTTTTTGAAGAGACTTTTATAAAAAAAGAACTCATATAGATTAATACTTTATCATTAGCTCACTGAGCTGTTCTCTTCAGAAACACAGACTAGTAACATTTATAAACTTCCAACATAATCAAACCATATTCCCATTTATATTTTTATATACTACCTTATTTCCTTGGTAGTTAAATCTCATTCTTGTAATTCTTGAATTGCCACCAGATCGAAAACAGGTTATTTGTTGAGAATGGCCCCATTCAAACATTCTGACACTTCCATCTTGAGCTCCTGTCAGATCTGCATTATAAAGGGTAAAAATTGCAAATTTATTGCAGTAATCTTTGTAAGGTTTATTTTTGAATCCAAGTGAAAACCTTTATGAAAGAAACACCTTTGAAATGAATCATAGTCAATTTACATGAACTTACCTTTGTTATGAAATTTCACTTATTTTTAATCTTAAAAACAGTTTTATGATGTACTTTCCTTTGACTAAGAATATACACTCACACTACACAACAGAAGGAATTAAATCAGACCTCTGTAAATTTTATTTCCTTCTGAAATTATCTCAATGATGTTTTAATACCTTTTAATAAATACCTTGTATAATAGCCAGTTAACAAATTCCTGGGTAAACTAAAGAGCCAATTCTTATCAGTCCTACTATTAATGTTTGAACTTACACATTTTCTCTGGAAAAGAAAAAAAAAGACTGTAGAAAGTCTTGAATGTCATGCATGGTAAAGAAAAAATTACTTCTAATAGTTATTCTGATTGACTAGATAGCTCAAATGTGTTATATGTTTCACCAAGGAATATGAACAAGCTAAATAATTATTAATTCATCGTTTTGCCATTTACTAATTTTGTGATACTAGGAACCTTATTTAATCTCCCTGAGCCCATTTCAAATTGTCCTGTAAAAGGGGAGTAATGATATGTAAGTTAATGGACAGCTATGAGAAGTAAATGAGATAATCCATATAAATCATTTAGAAATAGGCTTAACATGGACAACTCAATTTATGTTAAGTATAATTATCAGTAGTAATGTGGTATTCAATGTAGTAAAAACACTGATTAATTTTTACAATAATTTTTACATTATTTCACACCTTTAGCATAAGCAATAGAAGTTACTCTCTTCATTTTAAATATATGGTTCTCTTGAACCCTTCTGGATGTTGGTATGTAAGTTTGATAACAGCTGCTTGTAAGTACTTAGGACAGTGAAGTAGATAAGAACACTGGTTTTGTCAAATATATTTTACCAGAATATCTCTCATTATAAAAGTAGTATAATTTTTTATATGTTACAAAATTGAAGGAACATGAATATTTTTTAATAGGCACTGCACTTATTACTGCGCAGTAGGACAACTTGATGACAGGCACAACTTAAAAATCATATTAAAAAAAACTTGAATACTGAGATGCCAATAAGAATACTGATTCCAACCCACAAGTGTTTTTAAAGTTGCCTTTATTGTTTTTTTCTCTGCTTCAATATGTCAAATAAATTCCCCATTAGTGAAGTTCTTTGTTAAAGCAGAAAAACTTTTGAGATTCCCAGGAATACTAACTGAAAATAATATATCCTGCCTGAGAGTGTAAGAACTTACTAATAACCACTTTTCTATGCCTACTATTAGTGTGTCTGATAAAAGGCAAACGGACAAAATATTAATAAAATACAAAGTGACTATGATGAGGCAATAAATGACCAAGATATGGTTCTGATCTATGTAATAAAAGATGGGAATGATCCCACTGTTAAAACAGTAATTATGACTGTAACTCACAATTGTGTAAAGAGCCCAGAAATGTTCAAAAATAAAATGTTCTAATTTAGAAATATGCAGTCAACATAGTAAAGATTTATGGCATCAAGTTAGCCTTCTCTATTAATTCAAGAAAATTTCTTTTTCTATTGCTATCCAATTTTGAAGATTTTATTTGCTAGCAGACATTTTCTACAAAAAAAGTAAAATAGTTGACTACCTTTCAATTGACCCTGCTTTAAATTCCTTAGAACACTGGTTAATTATTATCAACTTACAGTAAGGAAGAGTCGGATGAGAAGTCATTCTTCTGACATTATTAATGGCTTTCTTAATCATCTGTTAACAAAGAAAAATCATTCTTCTATAGTTACAATAAAAAGTAGTATTAAAAATACAAATTATGACAGGAAATTCAAATAACATTTATTTATTTATTTATTTATTTATTTATTTATTTATTTNACTACCATTGTGGATGCTAAAAATACTGAACGTAATAACAAATTAAATTTAATAGCTCAGCTCTCTTACATTTAAGTGTATATACATTTTCTGCATCATTGACTAAGCTCTAAGAACAAATTCACCTTGAGAATTTAGTCTTACCTCCTTTCTTGCCAATTCTTTTCTGATCCCATTAATTTTATTGGAATAATCCTGAATAGTATAAGGTTAAAAAGACAGGCAGAAGCATGTGAAAAAAAAAAAAAAGAGGTAAACAGAAAATTGTATAAATTTTTAATTGATAGTGTGGAACTGTTTATTTATCCATTTTTAAATCATGTTTTGAATGATTTAGGTAGCCTGTCAAATAAGAAGATGTGCAATTAAAGAGATAATAGAACCATTCCTATTTATACAGCACCATAACTACAATTATATGTTATCCTAAGTTTGTAGCATCAGTGTTGAGTAGATTTTTTGTTGTTGTTCTTGTGGATTTTAAATTGTCCATTAGACTAAAGTTGTGAGTAAAGTGGGGATTGGGTAGGGAGGAAGAGAGCAGGCCAGCAGAAGTGGTGAAAGACAGAACCACTGAAAGATGGTTATGGTTGTAATTTTACTGCAAAACAGCAGAAATTGGTCATAACGAGTATTCTTTTTTGCTAGAATTAATAATTCAGTAAAGCAATAGAATTAAGAAAACATTTCATTAATTTTCCACACACACACAAAATGAAAACCTGCTGAATGTTACTTCTGTTTAGCAAACTTGATGGTGAAATCTCATGTTCCTTTTAATTAAAGAAATACCTAAATATTCCTATTCTTTTACTTTTCTTTCTGACTAAAGTTATCAAAGTAAAACCATAAGCAAAACAATACATAAACACAGGTTTAATAAAATTTCTAAGAGCATATGCAGAACATTATAAAGGAAAGAAATCATAATTAATTTTAGAAGATCCTTATAAAAAAGAATCACCTGATTATACTCGTGGTCTTTTTCTTGAGGACGGAGTAGGACCAATTAGACTAATTACGCTAACAAATCACAATGATGCCCTCTAAAAAGAGGTCCTTCTAAGATGTAGATAGAAAGGAAATGCCATCCTAACAAGAATGACAAAGGTGAATTTCTGTATTATAATGCTTTGAAGTAAAAACAAGTATTTTCTGAGCACTGACTATATGCTAAACGCCATTCTAGTTAGAGACATCAGTGTCTAAGGCAGTTATGATAATCTCTCACAGAGTTTACATTAGAGAGTACATTAAAAAAGGCAAATAGTGAACAAATAACTTCAAAATTGATAGAGGCCATTAAATATGTTAAAATGGGGGATAATATAACATACAGAGTGACTACAGGTACAGTTGGAAGGGACAGACAGATGCCTTCACTAGGGAAGCAAGGGAAATCTCTGGGAACAGGATATCTGAATGGTAAAAGAAAAAAAGAACATTTGAAGCAGAAAGTAAGGCAAAGGCTCTAACAGGGCAATGAGCTTGATGTTTTCAAGAGACAGAGAGCCACTGTAATTAGAGCAAAGTGAATCAGGTACCAAATGAACAGAGATGAGGATGCAGAGGTTGGCGGGGGGTTAATCACAGAGGACAGAGGACCATAGAGGCCACCTTAAGGACTTGTTTTTTTTTAAAGTTATACTAGGAAATCCGAAAGTTTTAAACACCAGAGTGACAACCTAAATGATGCTTTAGAAAAGAGCAACTCTGTAAGAGGGATCCCCTTTCTCCACATCCTCTCCAACATTTGTTGTTTCTTGCCTTGTCAATTTTTGCCATTCTAACTGGCGTAAGGTGATATCTCAATGTGGTTTTGATTTGAATTTCCCTGATGGCTAATGATTTTGAACATTTTTTCATGTGTCTATTAGCCAACTGTATGTCTTCATTGGAAAAACAGTGTGGAGGTGCCTTAAAAAGTTAAAAATAGAGCTACCCTATGATCTAGCAATTGCACTACTGGGTATTTATCCCAAAGATACAGACGTAGTGAAGAGAAGGGTCATATGCACCCCAATGTTCATAGCAGCATTGTCCACAATAGCTAAATCATGGAAGGAGCTGAGATGCCCTTCAACAGATGACTGGATTAAGAAGATGTGGTCCATATATACAATGGAATATTATTCAGCCATCAAAAAGAACAATTACCCAACATTTGCAGCAACATGGATGGGACTGGAGGAGATTATGCTAAGTGAAATACGTGAAGCAGAGAAAGACAATTATCATATGGTTTCACTCATTAAGAAATAGCAGGACGATCAGTAGGAGAAGGAAGGGAAAAATGAAGGGGGGGTAAACAGAAGGGGGAATGAACCATGAGAGACTATGGACTCTGGGAAACAAACTGAGGGCTTCGGGGGGGGGAGGGGCGGGGATTAGAATAGGCCAGTGATGGGTATTAAGGAGGGCACATATTGCATGGTGCACTGGGTGATATACGCAAATAATGAATCATGGAACACTACATCAAAAACTAAGGATGTACTGTATGGTGACTAACATAATATAATAAAAAATTATTATTAAAAAAAAAAAAGAGCAACTCTGGCCGCTGTACCCAGAACACAGGGAGCAAGTGTGAAAGCAGAGAGACCAGCAAGGTATCTGTTACAGGAAGAAGTGCATTGTATTCTCCGAAATTGGAGTTGGAAAAACTGCCTATTATTCCTTTTTATATATTTTGTATATTCTCTTTAAGTTCCCTATAAAAGATGATAATATCAGTAGGTTTTATAAGTGAATTTTAATGTATCTGTCAGTTGGAAAAAAATGAACTATAAATAACCAAGATAGTTCACTTAAATAATTACTAGATTGCTTTTAAAACTCTTCAAGACTTCAAACACTCCTACCTGAAATCAGTGAACTAAGAGGAATGGAAGGCTTTAATATAAGCTCTACCAAAAATCTGAGATAATGACCCAAGTTAAATCACTAGACTTTTCTGGATCTTAAGCTTCATCTGAAAAATGATAAGGAGGAGTTATAACAGCTATCTCAACAGATATCTCAAAGCATAATAAGGTTATATGAGCAAAAGAGGGACTATATTAATATAAAATACTATCAGGTATTATTAAGGACGATTAAGCAGTTACTTAAATAACTACCCTTACTAATTAGTTTAAAAAAAAAATTGGTCTATGTGTTGTGGGGGATGGGGAGGCCAAGGAAAGAATTCTACAGGAATTAGGAAACTGAAAATAACCACACTACCTGAAAGTCACTGAAAGAATTACTGGTTCTGGTTTCTCTGACTCTATGTATCATTAAGTATTAATAAAAGAATCTCACTGAGGGATAAACATGGATCACATCTTAATCAGGGTTCAAGAAGATCCTCAGACAAAATATAAACAAATGAGTGTGGTATATTCCAATGAAACTTTACTTATAGATAACGAAATCTGAATTTCATATAACTTTCATGTGTCACAAAATACCATTCTTCTTTTGACTTTTTTTTTCTACCACTGAAAAATGTAAATGCTATTCTCAAGCATGTTTATACAAATACAGTTTCACCCACAGACCATAGCTTGCTGATGCCTGATTTGTACCAGTAAGTTCCAAATAATTACTTAAAATACAGCTCTTTGTATCTTAAATTATTTAAAATAATTTCATTATCTTTTTCATATGAAAACATATTCTTCACAATCTAAATTTATAATTTCCACCAAGTATGACTTACTAAAAAGTTAAGAATTTTTTAAAAATATGTTTAAATCATCCTTTATCTATTAAACTAGAGGGGGTAAAAGGGACTTTTTTTTTTTTAAAGATTTTATTTATTTATTTGACAGAGAGAGACAACGAGAGAGGGAACACAACCAGGGGGAGTGGGAGAGGGAGAAGCAGGCTTCCCGCTGAGCAGGGAGCCCGATGAGGGGCTCAATCCCAGGACCCTGGGATCATGACCTGAGCAGAAGGCAGACGCTTAACAACTGAGCCACCCAGGCACCCGGTAAAAGGGACATTTAAACACAATATTTTTACTTTGTGTGGGTGTTTTTTTTTTTTTTTAAAGTAGGCTCCATGCCCAGCATGGAACCCAATGCAGGACCTGAACTCATGACCCTGAGATCAAGGCCTGAACTGAAATCAAGAGTCAGAAGCTTAGCCGACTGAGCCCCCCAGAAGCCCCTATCCCCAGTATGCTGAACTCTACCTACCACAGATGCTCCTCTGCCAGTCTGCGTGCTGCCGAGCCACGGCATGTTGATTGGAGTGCCGGGATTGCTATGTGTGTATGGGGTTGTACCCTGCACAGCTGTTAAATCATCACGAGCATGTATAACCAAGAAATCTTCTGATCTACAAAAGAATGTCAACTGGAATGAAAGCAACCCATCAGTTCTTCATTTCGTCTTTTATACCTGAAAGCACTAATATATGCGTTTGTATTTCCCTCTAAAATTTTCTTCAGCTCTTAACTCTTAACTCATAGATAGTAACTTTGTATGTGAACAATTGCAGATCTCTCACTTTACTCTCTTCTAATCCTCAATTCTTTTCTTTAAGGGGCCTGCCACCCTTTTTTTTACTCTATCATCTCAGCATCCACTACACTTACGATCTAGGAATATTCCTCTAAAAGTCTTTTGAAAGTTATAGTTCTGTGGATATCATCATTTTTAACAGTGTTACTGAATTAAAAACAACGTATAAAAGTACCCTTTGGTTTCCATTTCAGCATCATCATCTACCCAAGTATAGATCTGTGTAGCCAGAATTCCAGAAACATCCAGTTCTTGAACATCATGGCTTGAAGCAATTGCTATGCAGTTTCTATTTGCCTGAAAAACAAATCATATCATAACTTTTAAATAAAAAAAGCACAATATGTATATGAGCTACTTTTAAAAATGGAAACTACAAAATAGCCCCTAGAAACTTTAAGATACAGAAAAGACAGCATTTTCACAAATGAATACTTAAAATTAATTTTAATAATTAAATCTTGAAAGTAATAATTATCAGCTTGAGCTTGGAGATATGTTTATGTTCTAAGAATTCAAGACCATCTAACAGAAAGCCTCCTCTAAATGGTAATGCATATACCACTTTATTTCTTCTCCCAGCACTCTCTCTCCAGTCTGCTAGTATGGTACAATTTCCCTCAGGTTTGCACAGTTCCAAAATGTGGAGGGAGGTGCTGGACAGAAGCTCTAGAAGATAGAAAAAGGTGAGGGAGATAAGTAACATCAAACTAAAGAAATAGTAGTACATATTCAAATAAGATAGTATCACTTTCACCTACAGCTTTTTTTTTTTTTTAAGATTTTATTTATTTATTTGACAGAGATAGAGACAGCCAGCGAGAGAGGGAACACAAGCAGGGGGAGTGGGAGAGGAAGAAGCAGGCTCGTAGCGGAGGAGCCTGATGTGGGGCTCGATCCCATAACGCCGGGATCACGCCCTGAGCCGAAGGCAGACGCTTAACCGCTGTGCCACCCAGGCGCCCCTCACCTACAGCTTTTCAGCCTTGAACAAGAAAGACAGGATTTGGAAAAGGGTCACAACGGAAAGGTATAGGGGTAGAAAAAGAGTGGGGAAAGTATGTCAGGATAAATCATAAATTAAAAGTTGTTTACATTAGGGGCACCTGAGCAGCGCAGTCGGTGAAGTGTCTGACTCTTAGTTTCAGCTCAGGTTGTGATCTCAGGGTTGTGAGATCAAGGCTCAATGCAGAGTGTGTTAAGGTTTCTCCCTCTCAGGCGCTGAGATGGCTCAGTTGGTTAAGCATCTGCCTTCGGCTCAGGTCATGATCCCAGCATCCCGGGATCGAGTCCCACATGGGGCTCCCTGCTTAGTGGGGAGTCTGCTTCTCCCTCTGCCCTTCACCCTGTTTGTGTTCTCTCTTGCTTTTTCTCTTAAATAAATAAAATCTTAAAAAAAAAAAGTTTCTCTTTCCCTCTGCCCTCTCCTCCACCCCCACGCTCTCTGTCTCTAACCCTCTTTAAAATAAATAAATCTTTAACAAAAAAAGAGTTGGTCAGATTAAAAGACATAAAATTTTAAACATCTATGAACTGAAAATGTACATCTCTAAAAGAGAAAATAAAATGATGACAGCAAAGAGAAAATAGTATTAACATTTCCATTATGTAAAATGCTAATACAAACTGAAACAAAAAAATGAATACCCCAGACATAAATGGAAAAAGGATGTAACAAGACTGCTCAGAGATAATTCTCCACAGGTCTCTCTGTTTCTGAATGTCCAATGAGTGACTTACTGCTATTTGTTCTGCAGAATGGCTATATACCTACAGTGTCTCCTGCCAGATCAAAGGGCAGGTATACTTAATGTCCATGAGAGGAGATTTAGGTTCCCTAAACTCAGTGCTCCCTTCCTATAATGCAATCTGCTCTGTGTGCAGTTATCATGTGGCCCCCTCCCTGCCACATAAAGGCTGATATTCTGGATACTGCTTCTGCTGTTAGTAATAAACTGTCTTTTGTCTCTGGTCCAGGAGTCTTGTGTCTTCTTACAGCATCCATTAAACTGAGCAAGATAACTTGTTAGCTTGAATGCAGGAAAAATCTCAGACCTTTCAGAGTTCTTAACACAAATAATTCACAACTAAACAAATAGGAAAAAGTTCAATCTCATCATTAAAATAATACAATTTAAAGCAAAAGGTATTACTTCTCATCTACAAATTTAGCACGAATGTAAAACAATAATCAACCCAGAGAAATAAAAATTAAACACGTACACTCTTCTTGCACAGTGAACAACAGATTTTATATAATATGTGAATGACTGTTCATTACTAGTTACTTACATATATCCAAAAAGGAAAAGAAAAAGAAGAGAGTTTGTTTTATAGCACAGAATATTTAAAATATTTTTTTCAAGGGAAGGAAGATACTTGTTGGGCGTAGACAATAATTTTGTATTTGTATCTGACATATATATACCATATTGCACAGATAATACAACAGGAGAATTGCCTGGTTAAGGGGCTGATTCCAAACCTGCCTGTCTTCAACAGAACTAGTCACTGTTCAGGGCTGTGTATAAGAGGGAAATGAGACAAAGGACATAGGGAAAAATGAGGACAGAAGGATAAAGGAACTATCCAGGAGAAATCAAAGAAAAGAAAGACATATCATAGGAAGATGGAGAACCAACTGGTGAAATGGTTACTGAATGCATACCGCCATAGAGTATTTATCTAAATAATATTTAAAAATTATTTTAAAATTAGGAATATGTGAAAAAGGAGATATACATACTTAAGTGTACATATGTATTTGTGTGTGTGTGTGCACGTGCGCGCACGCAAATGAAACTATGCAGCAAGGCATTTAGACAGAAGGAGAAAATGATTAAGATAAATTGGACTTTGGACGACTGTATATCTAAGGCTACCCCTTCTTTAAGGGGCATACAGACAGTTTTAAGGAATATGTTGAGTAGAAGACTAAGGAATGTAAAGGAAAAACTAGTTAGGCAGCTACTGTAGCTTTAAGTCAATGAGTGAGAATTTCTGTAAGTCATATAAAAGCTTGAATTTGATCTAATATTAATAATCACATTCAACATATTCATATAAGGAAAATAAAAAACCGTTTTTTGGATTAAATGCTATAGTGTGTTGTATGAAGTAATTTATTCAGATTGCAATTTAAGGCAGGGGGAATTAGCTTTGGGAAAGAGAAATACTAATACTGCATAAATTGACAAAACAGGAGACATTCTTCAACAATGAATAATCATCAAAGAATAAAAAGTCTGTGCACTTACTTTATTAACAGCAAAGGCAGTAATGATGTCAGATTCCTTGTGAATAATCCTTGCTTTACCTCCAGGATATCCCAAGTCTGCTTCTATCTAAATGGAAGGAAAGAAAACAGAAAAATACAGTGATTTTAGTCACAGAAAAAATAGTATATGCCAATCTGTCATTTAATACTTGCATTAATTAAGAAACTTTTTAGACATTTCCTAGCCAAACGTACTATTTTACATGCTCATTGTCCCTAAAACAAAACTTATTTGACCAGGGAAATTAAAATTTTTTCCAGCTTGCCCTTCCATATATAAAAAGACAGTTGATACAACATACAACTTCATTAATTGCTTATGTTCCCAATAAATTAACACAAATGAATTAACTTTAAAGGATCAAGATATTCTAATTATTTAAAAAAGATTTATCATATTTCTTAGCATTACAGCCCTTGGAAAATATTTTATAAATATTGGAAGGCCAAAAGGTAAATGTTTTTAGGTTTTGCACACCAAAGAGGATCATTGTTGCATATTAATCGTTTTTTTTAAACAACCTTTTAAAAATATAAGGACCATTCTTGGTTTACTGCCTATAGAAGAACAGGTCAAATATGGCCAGCCGAATATAGTTTACAGACTCCTAGTCTAAAACAACTTTTAATTTATAAAAACAAAAAAACAAAGACAAAAAACCAATCTGAAACCCTGAAAGGCATAGTAATTTGCCCAGGTCAGTAGTCATTTTAATAGATGAATAAATCATAACTCAATATACTTTAGATGAGGGAAATATATCAACCTTCTTCTTACCCCAGAGAAGGTATATACAAGGCCTTTGACTGCAGAAGAGAATACTGTATAAAATCAACATTTACTAAAATAAACAGGTAAAAGGAGGGGGCAATTATTAAGAGTTAGAAATGTTAATGTAGGATATTGTTTCATCTTATTTTACTGCCTAACCTTCAATCTTTACAACGAATTAGTATAAAATAGTTCACAAATCATTCTGAAGTACAGACGTTATTAATCTGACATAACAATGTAACAAACTTGAGGCATGTGGCTAGCTAAGTCAGTAGAGCACGCAGCTCTTGGTCTCAGGGTTGGGAGGTTGAGCAGCACATAGGGTGTAGAGATTACTTAAAAATAAAATCTTCAAAAAAAAAAAAAGAGAATATAACAAATACAATTCCTGCAAAGTTCAGATAAAAACATCACCAATGCCTGTCTATTGTTTGACCAACAGAAGTGAGTTAGCACGATTTTTTTTAAAATGGCAAATAAGAAGCCTGTTGAATAGCAAAGTTGAGACTTAAAAACCCAAACAATCCTATGCAAACAAAACTCATGGTCACTGAATATAAAGATGCCAAATATATTCTAATCTAAAATACAATCTGATAACAAACAAACGAATTTCAGTGCTTGCCAAACATTGTGGTTGATTTCAGGGTCAACTTCTTTTCTAAGGAAACTCTTACCTCTGGCTACAAGAGGCCCATCAAAGGTATATAATGTATAAATCAAATTCTGTAATTTTATGACAAAATCCCAACTCAGTCACCTATCTGCCTGCTTTCTAAAGCATACTAAGTGTCCACTACTGGATTTTGAAGCAACTGGAAAGACAGACAACAAATGATATTTGCAGGCCACAGAGGAGTATGTTATTTGCTGGTAATGGGTAGGTGGGGAGAAAAATATTCATTTTACCTGCAGAGCTTTTTCAAATTTTACATTTATGGGGAAGAAAGATTCAATAGGCATAAACTTCAAAAAAGTCTCTTCAATGTGAAAATACATTCCAGTCCTCTCATAACCTAGATTTAATAAAACATTCTTAATACTGTGGCCCCAAGATCATCTGCATGAGAATCAGCTGGAGAGAGGGGAAAAGAATGGTGTTTAGCATCTCAAAAGCTTATGCATATTTAATTCTGAGAACAATGGCAAGTGGTAGGAAATGAGCTTGGAGACCAGGCAGGATTCAGCTTGCAGAGGGCCTCAAAAGCCTTAATAGAGTTCAGATTTTATTTTAAAGCAAGGAAGCCAGTGCAGGGTTTAGATGATTCTGGATGTTGTGAGGCAAAGTATACAGGGTGTGAGAATGGCTGCTAAATCAGTTATGAGGCTACCTCAGCAGCTACAGGGAGAGGTAAAGGGGGATTTGATTAGGGTCCTAGCAATGATGGTAGTGATGAGTGGTTGGAATTAGGATAAATTTTGCTAATGGACTGAAATTACAGTAGGAGCAAAAGAGAAAAAGCAAGGATAACTCCTAGATTTCAGTCCCGATAACTGGGTGAGTGAAGGTACCATTTAAAGAGACAAAGGTGAAGAAAAAGTAGGGATTTAGATTAAGATTAGGAGAAGAAAGAAAATTCTGTGTTTAGACATTCAGGGCAATGTAGCTATTAGATTAATAAGGCAAGTCCAGGGTTCAGGAAATGAATGGGCTAGAGAGAATTGATTTAAGAGTTATTTAAGAGCTAGCTGTGGATGAGAGTTAAACCATGAGATAACCCAAAGAGAAAAGTAAAGACAGAGAAAAGTTTAGAGAAATAAGTCCTGAGACACCCAACGTTTCCAAGAAAGGAAAAAGATAAGCCAATTCAAGATGGAAGTAATCTGGGGAAAGAAATAACTGACAGAATAAATCGATAGAACAGGGAACATTCTGACAGAACAGGAAACATAGTCCAACTATGAATACTTAATCATCAAATATGTTACAGAAACCAAGTGAAGCAAGTTTCAAGAAGGTGACTGTGGTCAACAGTATCAAAGGACACTGAAAAACTGAATTAAAGGAAGACAGAACTGACTACTGAATTTAGCATCCTGGAAGTCAAGGGTGAGTGACTTTGACTAGTAAAATTTCAGGGGAGTGGGCTGGAGATAACACTTAACTAGATTAGAGATACATGTGATAGCGGTGAATAGGGAGGGAAGTCCATTGGGGAAGATGCACAGGGGCATTCAACTGAATCGATGATGTTTTATTTCTTAAAGTGGGTGGTTCCTCCACAGGGTTTCTGCAACATTACTCTTTAAATCTTCTTTGAGGATTTTATAGGTGATTTTATAAATGAATTTTTCTAGATAGGGGATTACAGAAATGGGGGAGTAGAACGATTCAAGGTTTTTTGGTTTTCATTTCAAAGTAAGATAATAAAATATATTTGCTTATGCTGAGAATAATCTAAGAGAAAGATAACTATTTATCATGCAAGAGGGAGGGAGGATAACTACTGAAGCAAAGTCCTCAGGTAGATAAAGGGGAGATAGAATAAATGTACAAATGGAAGATCTGGTCTTGGACAAAAAAAGTGACAGCCTATCTAGTGTTAGAGAAGGCAGAACAAAATATCTGCATTTAAAGCAGAAGTTAGATTTGGTGGTGAGAGTATTAGTCTAAATTCCCTGCTCTTATTTTGATGGCAAAATAAGGTCACCAGTAGGAAAGAGCAAAGGAATACTGGAAGTTTGAGGAAAGAGGGCAAAAGTGGTAAGAATGGAAAAGAGAACAGGAAACAAATTTACTAGAGTAATTTATTTTGATTGTCAGGTAGTTTAATTTGGGATTTGTGGCTATAAATTTCAAGGCAAGTCCCCATGGTTTGTGCTTTTTCTTCATCCATGTTCAGCTATTTGGGTGAATATGTCACCAACTAGACCCCAAGACCTGACCTTTAAGGCCCACTTGCTTGTACTCACCCACCTCTGTCCCACATTTTTCCTTGAGCTCTTCTTTCCAGCTTCTCTCTTAAATCAGGCAGAGAGAAAGCAAAACTGTCCTTCCAGCAACAGCGTCTGCCCTGACAAGACCTCCAGCTGGCCCAGGCCACCCAGACCAGTGTGATCTTAACTCCTGACTTCTGCTTGCACAAAGGGACCAGAGAGTGACCTCTAGAATAAGGATGACTACCTTTACCTCATTTAGTACTAAACCTCCACCCAAGGAGGAGCACACGCCTCATTTACATAACATACGATGTGTGTAAGGCATGATTCCTGAAGGCGCATGTGTGACCTTATGCCCACCTGTGCATAGGATGACCAGGCTTCCCCATCTAAATATGCATCCTAATCCTAAATAAAAGGAACCCAACCACCCTTGCTCAGGGAGTCACAGCTTTGGAAACCTTTGCCCATGATTTCCTTATTTGCTGCAAATAAAGTTTTCTTTGTGTGACAACTCAACCTGCAGTTTGTGACTCACCAAGGAGGGAACTCACACTAGTTTGGTTACAATGGCACAGAGTAGACAGAAAGTTGCATTTAAACAGGTTTGGGAATTTTCAAGGCAAATACACCAGAGAGAGAAGTGCACAAAAGAGTTGAGGATTTTTGCTAAGGATTGATCATAATGATGGATCATGAAATCTAAGGTAGGAAAGGAAGGAAGTGGAAACACGATGTGGTCAGCTAAAAAAAGACAACTTGCATGTGCTATAAACATAATTTAATTTGCTAAAGGCCATACAACATAAAATCATAGTAAAAAAAATAACCCACAATGAATATGGTCTTAACGTAAAGGTTAATATAAGTTTAATATAAACCTTAATGTAAGGTTTCAGACCATGCTTTAAAATTTGATTGGGCTGGATATATGAGGAAAAAAAAGAATCCAAATATTAGTGCTAAAAGAGATTTTAAGAGATTATGCAGATCACAAAGTAAACATAGATTTACCATAGATTCCAGCAATTCCATTTCTGGGTATATATCCAAAAGAACTGAAAGCAGAGACTTAAACAGATATGTGTGTATCAATGTTCACAGCAAAAGATGGAAACAGTCTGAATATCCATCGACAGATGAATGGCTACACAGTATGTGTGACACATACACAATGGAATATGATTTAAGATTAAAAACAAAGGAGATTCTGATACATACTACACACGATATACATACTACAAGATGGTGACCTTAAGTGAAAAAAGCCAGTCACAAAATGACAGATACTGTATGATTCCACTTAATACAGATACCCAGGGTAGTAAAATTCACAGAGACAGAGAGCAGATGGTGGTTGGTGGGCTCAGTGAGGAGGGGGGCAGAAAATGGAGAGCTACTATCTATTGGGGACAGGGTTTCAGTTTGGGAAGATGAAAAAGCTCTGGAGATGGATGGTGGTGATGGCTACACAATATGAATGAACTTAATGCCACATAACTGTATGCTTAGAACAATTAAAATGGTAAAGTTTACATGTATATTTTACCACAATTTAAACAAAGACAAATTTTATACAGGAACTGATCTAAATAATGTTCAAGTTCTGCAGGCTTCCTTTAAGAACTGAAGAGAGGACCACAACAGACTAAATCCAGGACTTCACTGCTGTTTAAATTAGAGCTAACTGCTCTAATCAACCCTAATTTTATACATTAGTAAAGAAGGTTTAAAAGGTGTAAAGAGCTCAAGGTCTCACAACAGATGTACAGAAAAATTGACTTGAGACTCTAAGTCTCAGTGGTGATTTTCAGCTACTATCACCTTCTACAGTGGGAAGCTGAGCATTTGGATTCCTTCAGCACTACAGTAATGATGTAATAAAACAAAACAGAAAGTAAAAGGAGATTTAAAGAGTATCAAAGGCATATTGCAAGGAAATGGGAAGCTTCCAAGTGAGCATAAAAGCACACCACTACCTTAAATATTAGGAAATAAAAATATTCAAGAAGTAATTTCGTTTTTAAAACCGAAGCAGAAAAATGAAAGGTGACATCACCATAGATTTCACTGTGTTAAAAAAAAAAAGGGGGAACATTATAAATAACTTCATACCTATAAATCTGACACGTGAAGCAGATAAATTTCTTCGTTCTTAAAATTTTACGTATTATTTATTTTAGAGAGGGACAGAGGCAGGAAGGGCAGAGGGAGAGAGAGAATCACAGACAGGCTCCACACCCAGCGCAGAGGCTGATACAGGGCTCCATCTCACAATCCTGAGATCATAACCTGAGCCAAAATCAAGAGTTGGACACTTAACCAACAGAGCCACCCAGGTGCCCTAGACAGACAAATTTCTTTAAAGACATGGACTACTAATGCTCACTCAAGAAGAAATAAATAACCTGACTCACCCTATATCTGTTAAAGAAACTGAATTTGTAGATAAAAAACTCCAAGCCCAGATGGTTTCTCTGGTGAATTCTACCAAACACTTAAGTAAGAAATAATAGTAATTCTACACAAAGTTTTCTGAAAAATTAAAGAGAATATTTCCCAACTCACCTATGAATCCAGCTTTAGTTTAAAAACAAAAAAAGAACCCCAAAACATTAAGAAAAACCATTAACCAATATTCCTCATCAACATAAATGCAAAAATTCTTAACAGATCTACCAATACATAAAAAAGATAACAAACACATTATGACCAAATGAAGATTAGTCAGACAATGAAAGGCTGGTTTAACATAAACTAATCCATTAACCTATTTAGCCGTATTAACAGACTAAAATAAGAACCATATGAACATCTCAACAGTAGCCAAAAAACCCCCCAAAAAACAAAAATGTGACAAAATCCAACATCTATTACTGATTAAAAACTTCCAACAAGCTAAGAACAGAAAATCTTCCTCAACCTTATAAAGGATATCTGAAACAACACTATAGATAACAGCATACTTAATGATCAGGAACAAAATAAAAATGTCTGCTTTTACCACTTCTATTCAATATTGGACTGGAAGTTCTAGTCAGCGCAGTGAGACAGTGGGAGATTAGTATAAAGATAAATAGATCAATGGTCCAAAACAGAATCTAGGACACATACATATTAATTGGTTTTTTTAAAAGGAGGAAAAGCAATTCAGTGGAGGAAAAGATAATCTAATCTTTGCAGAAAAGAGTGATAAATAACTGATACACAGATTATAAAAAAATAACTGCAACCCATACTTTGTGCCATATAAAAAAATGACTTAAAAATTTTTTTGTAGGATTTAAACAATGCCTTTGGGTTGTGATTTCTTTGTAGAGCAGAGCTTTAGATTTCTTTTTCATTGGGAAGTAGCAGTAATGGAAGTAATGTCACTAATTGTGAAACTAAAACTAGAGCAAAGCAGGAGAAAATCTTTGTGACTTTTAAGTTAGGCAAAGATTTCTTATATATGACACCAAAAAGAATGTCCATACACAGAACAAATTTTGATGAGGTCCAATGTATCCATTAAAAACTTCTCAGTTTAAAACAAATTGTAAAGGGATTAAAAAGACACACAACAGAGTAGGAGAAAGCATTTGCCAATCAGCTATGACTTATATTTAAAATAAAGAACTGTTAAAACTCTATTAAGAAAACAACCCAATCAAAGAAAGACACATTTGAAAAGACACTTAAACCAAAGTTATACAAATGATAAACAAGCACATGAGAAGATGCTCAATGCAAATTAAAACCACTACACACCTACTGGAATGGCTAAAATAAAAAGGCTGAGCATGTCAGGTGTTGGTGAGGAGGTAAAGCACCGGAGATTTCAGGCATTGCTGCTGGGGGTGTAAAATGGTACCACCACCTGGGAAAATACTTGAGTGGTTTCTTAAAAAGTTAACCACACACCTACAATGTAATCTGGCCATTCCACTCCTAAGCATTTGCACAAGACAAATGAAAGCGTATGCCCATACACAGAGACTTGCGTGTGACCATTCTGAGCATTCTTATTTGAAATAGTTCTGAAATGGGAAGAGCTCAAGTGCTTATTTTTGTAATAAGCAAATTATGGGACAGTGATACAATGAATACACTTCAGCGATAAAAAGCAATGAATTACTAAAATACCCAATATGGAGGAATCTCACAATAATTATGCTGGGGGAAAAGAAGGTATATTATATGATTCCATTTACATAAAATTCCAGAAAATGCAAACTAATCTATAACATGAGGAAGCAGATTGGTAGCTACCTGTAGAGGAAGAGGGCAGAGGTGGGAGGAAATCAGGAAGAAGGAAATTAAAGTTTTGGGGGTGATGACTATATTCATTTTCTCAATTGTGGTGATGGTTTAACCAGTGTATACATATGCCAAGATCAGTCAAACTACACTTTAATAAATATGTGCAGTTGTTTTAACTCAGGTATACCTAACCAACCTGTTTAAAACAAAACTGTAGCAGACACTTGGAAAATTCTGTTCAAAAACGGTTATGATGTTAACTTACCAAACAGAATGACTACCTTTTAAAGTAGTGTGATTACTATAGAAATACCACATTCTGATTATTAACATTTTATAAATAGTGTGAAAAGAAAAATCTTTGGATGAGAATTCATGATAATGTATAGACTAGTAATCAATGATTACTTAGGCAAGGACTTATTGTTAACTGGTTAGAAGTTTGAACTACATTCTTTCAAAACTCCCAAAGGCCAGTAAATATTTCCAAAGTATGAACTGCATAAATTTATTTTGCCAAAGTTTGACCTATAATATACACTTGACAGCTAATCCGTCTTTTCAGTTAATTGCATAGAATTATTTTTCCTATTTTTACCAAAAGATTTTCTTGGAGAAAGAATTAACAGTGGGAATTAGTAGCCTTAAAAAAAATATCGTTCAAGAAATTTTTCCCTGAAAATTATTTTGTTGAGAGGGACTTCAAGTCAGAATAAGAAACACATGAGTCAAATATCAACTTAGGGGTGCCTGGGTGGCACAGCGGTTAAGCGTCTGCCTTCGGCTCAGGGCGTGATCCTGGTGTTATGGGATCGAGCCCCACATCAGGCTTCTCCGCTATGAGCCTGCTTCTTCCTCTCCCACTCCCCCTGCTTGTGTTCCCTCTCTCGCTGGATGTCTCTATCTCTGTCGAATAAATAAATAAAATCTTAAAAAAAAAATCAACTTAATAAAAGTTATATTTGAATGTATGATCATAGAACATTTGGGAGATCGTTCATGCTTACACAAATTCCTACAATTTTTGCTCTTGATCTCAAGTGCTATGAGAAATTGCTACACACAAGGCAATGTGCTATATGCTATTTCTACCAGAAAAATAAATATTACATAACAATATTTGATGTATTTTAAGGAATTAACAGCACAGGAGAGAATGTTAACTTCAAAAGTGACACTTGCAAAAATAGACCAATACCACTATAATTCTATAATGGCTATTGTAATTACATTTTATTAAGAACTTCAGTTGTATTTACTCAGAAAAATCTGTAGCCAAAACAGGTTACATTCAACTCCCTTTAAAATTGCATTCTCTTATTAACAAAACAGAAACAATTTTTATGAATGCATATTTAAGTTGTTGAAACCAAAGAAGAGTAATTTGAGGGAACAATGATTTAACTGCATTGGAAACAAAGTACAGTTCAAAACTAAAATGCAAACAAGTTTTTCTTGTTAAAGAATGCAATTTCTAATTTCAGTTGAATGATATTTTGTACCTTATTGATGTTTGGCTCCTCCATCATAGAATTTTTGATGGTTTCACAGTTGTCCTCTAATGACTTCATCAAGAAAGAATAACCACATGACAAAGAGTAAAGACGAGATATAACATGCAAAATACTGGGGATATTTTTTTAAATTATATTTTTAACCGAATTTACTAGAAAACAACACTGGATGAGTTATTACTTTTTAAATATCATACATCTTGAAAGGAGCATGTGGGGGTAGCATGGTGAGGGGTTGGGGAAAACTTAATCCCTCAGAACTCATTTAACCACCACCATAAATTTTATTTCACCTCCCAAGAAATTTTAAGCGACTTATTTTTGAAATGTTGATATTAAAGCAAAATTGAGCCCACAGTTCTTAATATTACAAATTCCAGAGCTACTGGTGCCACAGTACTCTCACCTGAAAATTAAAGTCAAATTGTTCTTCTTCATACATCCTACTATGTCTTGTCTCCATTATGGTATCTCACTCCTCAAGAAAATCTCCTGATTAGAAAATCTAGAATTCTAGGTTTCTAATTATTTCTCTTTATTTAGCCAGAAATAGTCAATAAATTGCTTGAAGGCACACATCGTTCTCAAAAGGGGATATTAGCATTTGTTAAAGAAGTGGTTCAACACCTTTAGTTCTTAGAAAATGAAAGAAAACAGAAATATTAAGTAGGGGACCAAAGACGACAGCTATCAAGTATTTTTTTCTGGTTGGAAACCATTCAGATACAGTCTATTTGCAACTATCTGTACTTAATTTCAAAATAAACATAAACTGGAAAGACCTTCTATTTTAAAAATGCAGTATATAAAAAGAAAAGATCTGAGGATACACCAGGATTTTAAATTTTAACATCAGATGGAGAAAACTTCATTTTCAAACACGTAAGGAATAAAGAAGAAGCAGCGGTTTCAGAATCCTCCCATCCAAAACATAGAGCCTGTCTGGTATCTATTTCCTAAACACCTGAAAAGTCACAGTGACTTGGACTCAAACTACTTAAATACAATCATTTTATAAAAAAAGAGATGGAAGGTAATTTTGTTAATACCCAAAATAAGCTAGTCAACTGTCCAGTACAGATTAAATAATAATATACTAATTCTATGAAGTTAATATTCTGTTTAATTCCATCCAATCTATGATTCACCATATAAGTTTTTCATTTTCATATTCCCTTTATCAAAATATCACTACTTTTAAGAATATCACCATCAAGAATAAAACAATAAAAACCAGAAATTTTAAAAAAGAATAAAATAAAGCGGTAATAATTAATTTCTAGTAACTACCATTAATTATGCCAGGTTTTAAATAAGTTAGATCTACTGGTCAAAAATTGCATATTAAGGGGTATTATACTCATTTTGCAGATAAAAAGCCTAAAATTCAGAGAAAATATTTAGCTTACTAATAATTATAAAGCTTTTAGTCCAACTTCCATAAGCATGCTTTTGATTAAAATAATAACAAAAATAACTTAAGGTATCATCAAACTCCTAAGGAAACTAAAAATACAATAGCAAAGGAATTAAAAAGGTGTATTTATTCTCATTTACCTGCTACCCTTCCTTATGCATTCTGGCTTGCTCATACTACTCTCTTTCCTTAGTGATACTATTGCCTGATTCAGCTAGACTATCTAACGGTGTAATAGCTTTTTGTTTTGTTTGAGAACTATTTAATTTCCCAAATACAATGACTACATCAGCAGTGGAGAAATGTTTTTATTTTTACACCTATATTAATCAAATATGGCCATGTCTTTTAAAAAATGATTTTGTACGTGAAATTATTATGCTAACTTCCATATTCATATTACAAAAAATGATTTTGTACGTGAAATTATTATGCTAACATCCATATCAGAAAAACAAAGAAATAACAGAGTAAACATACTTTTTATATAGAATAATGCAGCAGGTGTTTATAAATTATTGTGAGAATGTTTTAACTTTTAATACATTATTTTAGGCAAAGATGTATTTAATATAAAATAAGAAACATTACCTCACCAGTAAATACACCCTAATTAATTATGTTTCTGATCCAGTACCTCTTTAATTTTATGTATCCCAAAGTCTTCTTGAACTGTTTGATGGTAATTCATATACTTGATATTTAAGATACATTTTACATAAGGTAAAATAAAAATACTTCATTTGTATTATATCTATTTTATCTATTGTTAGCTTAGTTTTCAATGTTATGCTAAGGTGCATACATCAGAAGTTTTCTAAGTTAGCCAAAAATTATGTCTGTTTCCTGGCTTGGCTAATTCAAATATACAATCTGGCAAAAACTAAATAATAGTGCACACAGTTGCCTCTTATAAAACAGTGTTTAAACCGAGAGGCAATGAGATCTGCGTAATTTTTCCTTTTTTTCATTAAGGTTATATGCCATCTTGCTTTTTGCTAACTTGTCTATTAAGAAACTATTCTGATGCATAAACTAGTTGCATCACTAAGCTGCACACCTGAAACTAACGTAACATTGTATGTCGAATGTCTCAAAAAATTTTTTTTAAAAAAGAATGAAATCAGGAAAAAGAAGCCATTCTATTTCCTTACTTCTCCAAGTGAAATACTTCTTGTTTTCCCTCCCACTTAAAAAACCATACAAGGCTTGCTTTAAGCCTAGTTCAATGCTTCTCAAAATGTGATCCACAGACCAGCTGCCGGTCTTGAAACTCTTTTGTTACCAGTCCATGAGACATAAGGAATTAGTACCATCACTAAGTCCACTACTGAGTTTACCAATATCTTCTAATTGCAATACTGTCACAACAAAAGAAGTATTATGTTAATATGAGAAAAATGGTCAGTATAAGGATAATATCAAAGTATAATCAACTAGAGTATACTTATAAATTGTGTTTATAAAATTTCATTAAGAAGCATAATCAAAAGAATAAAGAGAAAATGTACATATTTGAAATGTTCTCAGTACACCAACCTAGTTTCAACTAAACTTCTAAGATAAACTTCTTTTAATTATCATGAAAATCATGGGAAATTTCTACTTTGTCTCCTAACTAGGCAATCATGACAACTCAAAGCACAGCAAACAAGATGTTGAATCTTCACTCAAACAATATTTTTTTTGGGGAAAAAAAAAGTTCCAAATACATCTGAATTAGTTACTTTAAATTAACTTGATTTAGGAAAATACTCTCTCTTTCTCCTTTTCAATCACTTTTTCTATCTACTAACTGCATAATAAACGTTTATGATACAAAAGTGAGTTTTTTTAAGTCTGTAAAATGCAACTTATTTTTTATGACTACATAATACAAAAGACTTCAGTAATAATAGAGTAAAAAGGTTTTAACGTATACAGACCTCATTTAGACATCTTTTCTTTGTGAATATATTTCTGATAAAGGTTTCCTGAATTTCTTCCTGCTTCACCAGGTACTGCCAAAGTCTCTTCACAGACAGAGCCAGATGGTGTTTGGATCTACAGAGACAGGATATTTAATTATACACTTTGGAGATTTCTGATTAACTTGACCACATTTCCTTGGTGCTCTATGAATGTTTATAATAACAAATTAATTGGAATCAGACCGACCATATCACTGAGAACAGCAGTCTACAAACTTTTTCTTAAAAAAACAAGATAGTAAATATTTTAAGCTTTGTGGGTTATCTTTCGACCACTCAACTCAGTCACTGATAGGAAAGCACCCATAGGAAATATGAAAATGAAAGGGTATGGCTGTGATCCAATAAAACTTTATTTACATTGTAGGAGGATGGGTGGATATGGCTTCACGGCTGCACTTTGCTGACCCCTAGAAACATAGTATCTACCAAAACAGATCTCTCCTAGAAGAGACCTAGAAGCAGAGATACTCACAGGGTCTGTGAACACACACCAGTCCATGAACTCTGTTACTGATGCTCACTAAGGTAAGAACGTGTGAAATAATGTAAATCAACTATGTCATTAAGCCACTAAGTACACTGTTTATTAATTCGGTTAACACTTTGTAGCAAGAATTTATTGATGAAGCAAGCGCTGTATTGATCTACCTTTTGGTGCAAATGCTTCATCTCCTTCCTCATGGATGGTAAAACAGCTTGCTAACTAAATATTTTGAACAGCACTCTTCCAGAGTGGGCGGAAGTAAACTATGGCCCACAGGTCAAATTCAGCCTGCCTTTCATTTTCGGAAATAAAGTTTATTGGATCACAGCCACGTCCATTTGTTTACTTATTGTCTGTGGTTGCTTTCACTCTACAATGACAGTTTAATAGCAGCAACAAGGATTATAGGGTCCGCAAAGCCTAAAATATTTACTATCTGGACCTTTGCAGGAAATGTTTGCTAAGCCTACAATATACATCAAACAAAGACACAGATATGAGCCAAGAACCACAAAGGAAACACAGAAGGCCTAAAAAAAAATTTTTAAAGTACTAATTGATAACATTCTGATTTATTAAAAGTCTGACTTAAAAACAGTATCCATAGGACAACCTACTTGAAAGGAGTGTTTGTAGGTTCCAGCAAAGCTTTATGGCGGAGAATTGCAGGACCTGCAGACAAGCTCTCTTCAGAGGTATGACTTGCAATGTAGTTTTGAGGTGGCCCACCATGGATTTCCAGTCGTCGGAGAAGAACTTGCTCCCAACACTGAAGAGTTTTTAGAACTGCATGACAAAGTGGTGAACTAACTGGAAGCTCTAAAAAGAGAAAATAAACATGACCCACGTTTGTCTTCTTCAGTAAAATGCTACAGTCAAGGGTAAGAATGACTGAGACAGACATTTTGGCAGAGATGTGCAAGAGAGGTGGGGACAGACCTCCAGAGGATTAAAAAAAAAAAAAAAGATGTAATAAATCTCTATTTCAACATAATTAGGTGTCCCAGAGCAATAGAAAAAAGTAATCTGAGTTGAAATTATATCACACTTTTACTACTACAACTTGGAATAATATTTATGACTTGTGATATAAAGTGCTGCTATATCAATTACTGCTTTTTGCTTTAATTTCACATGAAAAATTATGCCCGAATATTATGAAAATATGTTGGAGGGGAAAAATAATTGCTTTAAATCTTTGCATCAGTCCAATTTTTATACAGTATGTAACTAAGATTTATTTAGAAAATTAAGATACACAAAAGTTAAAAAAAAAAAGAAGTTAAACAATACTTAACCATGAAATTCAGCTCTTTCTAGTTCTGTATACTTTCATTCTCCTGATCCTCACTCCACTCTCAACTTTTAGCTATTCTTGCTGTTCACCTCCAAAAATCGAAATAATATGCCTATCCTGTGAGTTCTGGATTTTTCCATTTTAGAAATGATGTATTCATTTATTACTATGGAATATGAGAATAAACTACTCTCTCCATCATTCCAGTGTAGTCACATAATAGGTAGGTGAAGAAAGGGATAAAGAAAGGGGGGGTAATCAAAAGGGGGAATGAAACATGAGAGACTATGGACTATGAGAAACAAACTGAGGGCCTCAGAGGGGAGGGGGGTGGGGGAATGGGATAGACCGGTGATGGGTAGTAAGGAGGGCACGTATTGCATGGTGCACTGGGTGTTATACGCAACTAATGAATCATCGAGCTTTACATCGGAAACCGGGGATGTACTGTATGGTGACTAACATAATATAATAAAAAATCATTTAAAAAAAAAAAAAAAGCATGAGCCAACTGAGGATGTTGCAATACATGTGTGTGGGGAGTCCTCAGGCCTGAGGTCAGAGTTTTTGGGCATCAGTCCCATGTTACTCTTCAGTGACTCTGAGTGAATGATGCCACCAGGTGTTGTCACCTATTATCACTTGGGATGGTTAATGATGAGCAGAGATGTGGAGCCTATAATATGTCCAGGAATAGAAAGCCCAGGCAGGGCAACTAGGAGGAACTCAAGGACCCAAGAGCATCCAGGTACCTACAAGGAGAAAGAGATACTGCTGGTGTGAAGGGGAGAAGGGGAGAAAGGAAGTGCTGGAGGTTTCTAGGACCTTGGGGGCAGAAAAATATGCTAATTAACAGCATCTACTTTGGAGACAGAAACTGCCTCTTTTGAATCCCTCCCTTCTCTTCATAGCTGTGTTAAGGTAGGAGCATCTGAGGAAAGAAAAACTATTTATATAGAGGCACGATGAACCAGAGCTATCACAGGTAAATCTAGAGATGGGGACAAGAAATCTACAAAGGCTGAGGTGACATGTCTTGCAAATTAACACATATTTAAGGACAACTGTGTTTGTCTCATTGATTATAAGAGAGCCAGGGGTAGTCACTCAGAGAAGAGGGTGATTCAAATTGGCTGGGTTGGCTAAGAGTTTAGACCAAAGATGAATGATAATTGATGGGTGTGACAATAATGAGGCTGATAATGGTGATAATTGCGAATGCCTGATGTGAAGTGGACCAAGGTTGTGGAAAGTGCAGTTACATGAGCTGTGTAGTATTTTTTCACTGAATTTACTGTAATGATATATATTTAGCCCTGAGTCATAAGTTAAAAATTCCAAAGAATGTGACAAACCATTTGTATTTCAAATGTATCTTAGGTTGTGGAAAGGGAGGTGGGTGGGGGGATGGAGTAACTGGGTGATGGGCATTAAAGGAGGGCACATGATGTGATAAACACTGGGTGTTATATGCAACTAATGAATCATTGAACATTATATCAAAACTAATGATGTACTATATGTTGGCTAATTGAATTTAAATTTAAAAAAGACAGATTTCAATAAAACACTATTGTTGTAAAAAAAAAAAAGAAATGATGTACTCATTTATTACTATGGAATATGAGAATAAACTACTCTCTCCATCATTCCAATGTAGTCACATAATAATTTTTGGTTAAATTGGTGTTTTTGTGTTTACCCTGTTATTTATAACTATAAATATAGATCACAGCTGGACCATGTGGTATAATATCATACCTCTTTCTTTCTGCACAATCTTTTCTTTCCCTGGAGTTAATAATCACTAAGTTTCTAAGTTTGCTTAGTTTTCTATGTGTCTACTGCTATTAAATCCCCCAACACCTCCAACTAGAGGTCTCAATACAATCAATCACGTCAGGTTCAGATCCCCTGCTTTCTTGGACACTGTCCTCCTAACGGCACCTAACAACATGATAGACACATTTACAGATGGCCGGTCTGGTTAAAAGAAACCTATCTTCTACAACAGGAAGTTACTAAAGTTTTTCTCGACTATTTGAAAAAAAAAATACAAAACAGTAATTCAAAAGCAATGGGAATAATTATTAGTTCATGTTAAGATATTTATTACCTGCAAGATCATGACCTGCAAAGGGATAGAAAGTCTTCAAATTGTTGAGCACCAACTGCACCATTGCCAAGCGCATCAATGACCAACTAAAAATAAAATAACAGTAGATCTGTTAAAAATTTACTTAGGGCTTCAGAAGAGTACACCACTCTCTAATCCAACAATTTCACTACCAAGAATCTACTCTGCAGATACACTTCCAGAAAAACAAAACAATATATACATGCAGTTACTCATGTCAGCTTTACCTATAAGAGCAAAAGAGTAGAAACAACCAATATCTGCCAGAAGAGTACGAATCTTGAAGTGTTAATATGAAGTGAACTCCAGTATGTATTAATAAATAATCAAATTATAGAACATTATATATACTATGCCACCTGCTACCTTCCATGAAAGAAAGTAGAGAAAAAAGATTTTACACACCTATAAACACACTTATTTTGCAAACAGAAGGATAAAACAGAAACTAATAAAAATGGGTATATGTAGAAGGTGTAGAGGAGAAATTCGGTGGAAGACAGAAATGTGAGATTTTACATTTTATATATTTTTGCTTTTTTTTAATTAAAAAAAGAACTTTCAACTTCTCTTTTAAAGTGAAACATTTATTTCTTAGAGTACTGGCTTTTTATTACTTTAGATTGTATATATAGAGTTTACCATCTTAACTATTTTTAAGTGTACAGTTCAGTGGCATTAAGTATATTCAACCAACACCACCATCTATTTCTAGAACTCTTTTCATCTTGCAAAACTGCACTACCCCCATTAAGCAATAATTCCCCATTTCCCCCTTCTCTTAGCCTCTGGCAATCAGCATTCTACCTTCTGTCTCTATGAATTTGACTACTCTAAGCATCTCATATATGGAATTATGCACCATTGCCATGGTTTTTGTCTATTTGGGACTGGTTTATTTCACTGAGCATGTTCTCAGAGTTCATCCACATTGTAACATGTGTCAGAATTTCCAACCTTTTTTAGGTTGAATAGTATTCCATTACATGAATATACCACATTTTGTTCATGCATTCATCTGTCAACAGATACTTGGTGTTTTTATCCCTTGACTATTATGAATAATGCTGTTATGAACACGGTTTCTACATATACTGATCCTATTTTTTTAGTATATGTGCTGTCGAAACAGGCACAGTTTGTACAAATATCTGTTCAAGACCCTGTTTTTAATTTCTTTGGGTATATACTCAGAAGTGAAATTGCTGGATCATATGGTAATTCTATTTTTAATTTCCTAACTACCATACGTTTTTCCATAGTGGCTGCACTATTTCTCATTCCCACCAACAGTACACAAGGGTTCCAATTTCTCCACATTCTTGCCAACACTGTTGTTTTCTGTTTTTTGGATAGTAGTCATTTTAACGGGTATGGAATAATCTCTCATTGTCATTTCAATTGGCATTTCCCTAATGATAAATGACAGCATCTTTTCTTGTGCTTATTGGTCATTTGTGTATCTTCTTTGGAAAAATATCTATTTAAGTCATTTGCCTGCTTTTTTAATTGGGTTGTTTGGTTTCTGTTGTTATTAAGTTACAGGGTTTGAATGACTTTTGAGACACGTAAATATTTTAGTATATTCAAAAAACAAAACTGGGTCAACAGGAAAAAACCAATATACTAGCAAGTAAAAATCTCATAATAATTCCTCCTTTCAACAATGAGTATTTCGTTTTTGTTAATATACTACTTATTTCCTGTGGAAAATTTCTATTTTTCTATCAAACCATTAACATACAGTGTTTTAATAAAATATATACACCTTTCAGAGACATACGACGTATCAAGAGGGACAAGATAATATCCTGTTACTCCTGCTTGTAAGGATAAAATAGCATGGGAGCTGAGGGTGAACATTTTGAACATTTATGACTTTTATAATATGTGGAAGCCATTTTTAAGACAGTAATCATTGACATCTTAGAGTATTAGTATTATACTAAAATGATTACATTTTCTAGGCTAAAACAGTGGAGTTTGTTTATCTCAGGGAGCAAAGGGCAAGGAATAGTTAGACAGCATTTGTGAGTACCGATTCATGGGTAATAAAAAACTGTGTAATTATACTTAAAGAAAGGAATTTAACAATTTCATCTAAAGAAGTCTGAGTTATAATGTGTGTTATAATTCAATAAGCTATCAATTTCATACACATTATTTTTAAAATTATGTATATAAGCCAAGATGAATTTTTAAAATGAAGCTTAAAATTAAATATTCCATACCTATATGAATTTGAATTAGAATGTTCTTGGAGATGGAAATCTGAGGCTAAAACATCATCATCGTCGTCATCACTTTCCAGACTCTCCTCTGAATCGTATTCTGCTCTACTTTGGGAAGGGGGTAGAAAAGGCTAAAATAAAAAAGTTACAGAATTTATCATTCTACTCTCTAATTTAAAACATTCAATTACAGAGTCTCATATTAGCAATTTATCCCATTTTCAGGTACTTCAATGTAAAAAAAGTAAAGTAACCAGTATTTGGCTGCTTCTTTTTTTGACATTCTATACCTTCAACATCACTTTACACAATTTTCTTATTAATTCAGCCATTCAACAAAAAAATCTATCAAGTATCAATATGTCAAAAACTATACTTGCCATAAGAATTTTTTTCTTTTAAGTACGCTCCACGCCCCAGTCTGGAGCCCAACATGGGGCTTGAACTCACAACCTTGAGATCAAGACCTGACCTCAAGAGTCGACGCTTAACCATCTGGGTGGCGCCCTTGCTATAAGGATTTTTAAGACATAAACACAGTCACTGCACTGAGAGTCACACAAAAAAACAGGCAAATAACAGAAAACTGAATAGAAATTGTATTTAGTTGTGCCATACAGAAAAGAGGACAGATGGGATTGAGAACAGTAACAAGAACTGACAGAAGCTGATCATGAAAGGCCTCTGCATAAAGTGGCACTTAAGCGAGACTGAAAGGACAAGAGGTAAGCCATAGAACAAGAGGGAAGAAAAGCATTTTAGGCTGTGGAAATCGTAGGTAGAAAGGCTTTAATGTGAAAGAGTTTGGTGTGGAAAGGAAGTGGTTTGACTGAAGCCCACTGTCGCAGGAGGATAAGTGTTGAGATGAACACTGAAGACAATGGCAGGAGACATGTGGGGCAGGGTTTTTGTAGGTCACAGTAAAGAGGGTAATGGAATGCCACCAGTGAGTTTTAAATAGAGGACAGGTATTGAGATTTCTTAAGAATATGACTATGCCCACTTCCTTATGAGAAAAAAACCTCAAATGGCAAGACCAGAAATGGAGACCTGAGTAGCCAAGTAAGGCAAGAGTTGACAGTCTGGATGAAACCGCTATAGAAATGTAAAGATGGATGGAAATTTGGATGGACACACTGTGCTTCAGCAAGGCTTGGCTTTAAACTGAACAAATTTTTCTCTTCCTCATTCTTGAAGGCCCCCCCCCCCCGACTTTTTTCTGTAGGAACTCAGTATCAATGTGGACATCTCACTGACTTCAGTGTGTACTCAGTCATGAGATTCGGATGGCTGGCGCCTGCGCTAGTCAGAGACCATCTTGGAAGACATGATGAACAGAGCTGCCAGCTGCCACCAGATTCCTATCTAAACCACCCAGATTCTGTATTTTCCTCTAAAACCCCACAGCCTTTTACCCTATGTGGGTCTGCACTTTTGAAAGCACTGGCCGGCTACAGCTTCCTTTACCTGGCAAAGCAATAAAACTATCATTCTTCTTTATCCCCTAACTCTGTCTTTGTGTTATATTTTGGCTCCAGATCACAGAGGTTGGTTTCCAACAACATGGATGTATGTGTTAGTGAGGAATATGGAGAGAAATAACATACTGACACTATATTTTGGGGAAAGCACTGACAGATATGCCAATAAGTATGGACAGCAAGGGACAGAGAAGAAAAAAACTATTTGTAGGTTTCTGGCTTGAGCCAGCTATTAGGATGAAGATGCCATTTACTGGTTCGAGAGAACTTTGGTTATAAAAAGAAGGTTCTGGACAAAATAAATATCAAAAACCCAAATCTTGAAGAAGATCAAGATTCACAGGTCAAGTGGAAAGGGAAGAATGAAGAAAGGAGACTATGAAAGAATAAATAGTAAGGTTAGGGGAAAAAAAAACTAGAAGAGAATGGCATTAAGGGAACAAGACAAAAAAGCATTTTCAAGGAGGAAATGGTCCCATGTGTTGAATAATGCTAAGAGTTCAAATGAGATGATGATAAAAAAGTTTCAGTTATATGTGACAACATGGATGCCCCATGAATCTCAACAGCAGCTTCAGTGGGGTTGCTGTGTCAGAAGTCACACAGTGGGTAACTATGAAAGAGACCTAAGGTAACAGGAAAAAAATGTGTATATAGTTTTAAAAAGTTGAATGATAACAGGAAGCAGAGAAATGGAGTAATAGCTGGAAAAAGTTCCGGGATCGAAGCAGGATTTGGAATGACAGACAGTAGAGCACACTTCTGTCCTGATGGGAAGCAGTCAACAGGGATGAGAGTCAAGAGTAGAGAAGAAAAGCACAATTGGGATTCAGAACAGAATTGAAGTCTCTGATAGGAAGGACTCTTCCTCCTTAATAACAGGAGGAATGAGAAAGATGGGAACAAATGTTACAGCTTCATGACAGGATGGTTAGAGTCTTGTGTGATTCTATGTTTTAATGCCTTATAACTTACAGTTAAGAGTGAAGATGGAAGACGAGATATGGGAAATCTGAAGTTATAAAATCTTTGGTGTAGGAAAGCCCAGTGAAGATACATAGGAGGGATGGGAGAACTCTGAAAGAGCTGAGAGAGAAGCTCGTAAGTCCTTCACCAGAAAGCAAAACTGCACAAAGTTGTAAAAAAGAACCATTTAAAGATACTGGAAATTCATCAATACACACAACACACAGAGAAGCACTTACTCAAGAAAAATCTACTGGAATCTCTGGAGAAACAGTGAGAACCTGGCATTTTGGTCGGGGCATTGCTACCCCACCCCCGCCGCTCTGTGCTGCAGCTGTTCTACCGGAGGCAGCAGGGCAGTCCACGAGCACCAAGAACTCTGCTGCATGGCCAGAGGCGGCTGACTGGAGTAAAAATCCCAGGCCCGGTGGCACTGTCAAAAACAGAGATCTCAGTACCAAACACCAAGGAAAGGCTAAGCTCTCAACTAGCCTGAGGCTGTGATATGAATTGGGACAACGGCAGATCAGCCAGAAATTGAACAAGATCCAGGAACAAGAGAGTTAAAGAAGGCCTTCCTGATCACGAATCCTCTATCAATGAAAACTGTGCTTCAAAAATGAAGATGACATAAAGATATTCCCATATCAATAAGAGGCTCAACAAACATTTGTTGAATAAATGAATGACTCTGCAAAAGGCAATGAGGAACAAGGAAAGACAAATACCTGTCTTTACCCCAAGTATATAGGATACAAGAAAAATAAAAGCTATTGCTTAACATGCATAAAGGATTGGTGTCAGCAGCAAATAGTTAGGTATCAAATAATAGAAGAAAATAAGAAGAACATCCACAAGTTGAGAATGTGAAAGATGTGGCTGATCACAGAAGCAGAAGATACAAACAGGCCATTTTTGCTTTGCGTAGTAGCACAGGAACATGAAAACGACCATGCAAGCTGAAACCCTTGTAAGGTAATCTTAATAAACAAAGGAAAAATTACAAATATTCTGTGACTAGGAAAAATATTTTCAAAACAATAAAACTCTTATGGTTGGCAATAAATGTATAGGGAA
The DNA here is from genome assembly GCF_017311325.1 of Ursus maritimus. Taxonomy (NCBI): domain Eukaryota; kingdom Metazoa; phylum Chordata; class Mammalia; order Carnivora; family Ursidae; genus Ursus; species Ursus maritimus. The sequence continues at coordinate 71,391,385 of NW_024426663.1, forward strand.
ATGAAAAAATAGTAAAAATAATATTTATTTAGCACACTGTAATCAAAATATTAGAAATATTGAGAATTTTAGTGTTTTATTTATTTTTTTAAAGATTTTTACTTATTTGAGAGAGAGAATGAACAAGTGAGAGGCAGAGGGAAAGGGAGAGGGAGAAGCAGACTCCCTGCCGAGCAGGGAGCCTGATTTGGGACTCGATCCCAGGACCTTGAGATCATGACCTGAGCTGAAGGTAGATGCTTAATCGAGTGAGCCACCCAGGTACCCCATCAAGTGTTTTATTTCTTTGTAAAAAATTTATCAAGAGTACTTCGAATAGTGCTTGCCTTCTTCTAACTCTGTAATTTAGGACAAAGCAAGCATCTTTCCTAATCCTTGGCAAACCATCATACTTGTTTCTAAGTTTGTATCAGCTTCCAACATTTTATTCTTCACACTTTCAATGCTGTGAAATATTAGCCAGAATTCCTTTAATTTCACTATCTCTAGAACATCTTCATTCCTGTGTTCCACTTTCCTTACCTCTGTTGACAAGTTAGCCTTCACTAACTCCTCTGGTTGCACATCCAGAGTCTCTCAAATGACAGCAATGTCAGTAGCCCCAATGTGAGCGATTTTTCCATAACTTTGTTTATATTTGATTTTTTTCTGTAAAAAGCATCTTTCATTTTCTATTTATATTCGATTAGCCAACATACCGCTTACATTCCATCTCAATGTCACTTACAGTGCTACCACTTGTCACTGTGTGGTTGCACTTCCTCTTTGTGAGCCAATTTCCTCTTCTGATTATTCAGTTTTGTAGAATGTCACTTGAGCTTGTCGCTTTGCTGTCTGTATACGAACTGAGTAATGGGCCCTAAATGACCAGTTGCCAAGAGACTTGGAAAGAACCGTTGTGACCGATCACTGCACATGAGGCGCATCCGCCTTTTCCACAGTGACATGTGCACGGAAGAGCCAGCGGGGAAGTTCGTACTTGAGGTAACTCCTTACAGTTAATAGACTGTTGCCGAGGGACTCGTTACTTAACTAAACAGCAGTAACTATAACGTAGTTATAGTTATATATATATACTATATATATATAGTATATATAAGAACCATGCACACCCGTCTGCAGTACAGAAAAGGAATGACAGCATGAATGACCCTGTGACCTCTAGCAGTCTGGATTCCTTAATTACCATTAAGTACATTAGCACTAAGGTGTTGACCAATTTATCTTTTCATCTAAGAACTGTATTTTGTTTAAAATATAGAAATCATAACTTATCAAAGTACTGCCTTAAAAACTGGATGGAAATGGCCAAATATTTTTGAGGGTTTTTTGTTTCGTTTTGTTATGCAGCCTGACAAAATGAAATCTTTCTAAACCAGAGTGGGAAAATACTTGGAAGCAGCAACAGTCCACTAATTCTAAACATTTTCATGTCATTTCGTTGCATAAATGTTGTTCTAGGTGGCACTTTTATTACCTTGGCTATGAAATAGTCCCAGATACTGAGCTCCGGTGGGATAAACTTCTCTTGGACTGCCAGTGACTCCTGGCTAACTACTGATGAGGAAGAGGTCGGTGGGGCAGATTCTCTGCAAGAAATTTTTGATGGCCTAAAACGTTTGTTCTGTTTCTCTCCTTCTTCCACAAGTGAAGAAACTAATAAAAACAAAATAAAGTATTATTAAAGTAAGTACTATTTCCATTGTACTAATTTCACCTATCTTTACATAAGATTTAAGGTTACAAGTAAGCAGAAACACAAAACTGAGATCATTATGACAGTAAGGTAAAAAAATAAAATAGGTACAAGTGAGACAAAAATTACTGTAAAAAGCAGTCTTTATCTCAACTTATTCTTCACTCTCTGAATGTTAACTTTTCTATTGCATATGTGGGCAATAGGATATAGTATCTGCCTATAAATGAGTCCACAATTGAGCTAAGATCGTGAAAGAAAATTACCTACATCCCTTTACTTTGAAGAATACCATGGAAAACAGTATCTTGGGATGTCAATGTCAATTGACGGCAACAACTCACTTACGAGGTTCTTTAGTAATCCCCTGGCCTTTTATCTACATACAAAATTGAATGTTTTCACTGAAAATATAAAAAAAAATTCAAATACGTAACAAGCGAATTAAACTGACTCAGACTTTTGGAAATGGCTTGCACACATAATTTCCTGGTCAGTGGAATAACAAAGAGGGAGAAAATGCAATCTTTGTTGTTTTAACTTTTAAACACTTAATGGTTAGTATTCTCTTAATATTTTACTTTAGAGTATTATGGGCCTCAGGAAAGAAAAACAAGTTACACAAATCTATAAATAACAAATACGAAGTCATAAGATTCAAATCACCAAAACAGAACCATGGATGTCCCAAACAGAAGCTTATGTCTAATCAACAAGCGAACAGCCCCACAATAAGGCACACCAATATTCTCCTTCAATGGTTCCAGTGAGAACTGACTTACCTTCCAAAGGAATGCAAATATGTGTTCTGTAATATAATTTTGTTTTATTGTTTGAAGCTACTCAGCTTGCATAAACAGCATGCTCATGCATTATATCAAGCTACAGCCAAGCTGAGTATAACAAAGTGATTTAGTGATTTCAGGAAAAAAGGAAATTAAAATGGATAAAAATTCTAAAAGATTGCTAAGACGTGGTATGATTATTACATAACTCCCAAATGATTTTAAAAGGAACTTTCAGATTAAATGTGTAAATTTCTGCCTTTTTAAAAAAGATTTATTTATTTATTTGAGAGAGAGAGCGCATGCATGAGTGGGAGGAGGGGCAGAAGGAGAAGGACCCTGAGGACACTGCGCGGGGGTCTGACGTGGGGCTGATCTCAAGACCCTGAAAACACTCGAAACCAAGTCAGATGCTTAACTAACTGAGCCGCTCAGGTGCCCCAATTTTTTTTCTGTTTTTAAAAGCAACTGATAGTCAACAATCATATTTCTAATATATGTTGCATACATTCGTATTCATTCTAAAACTTAAACAGTGGTTCTACCAAATTCTGATCAAGTAAAAAATTCAGACTATAAGGATATTCTTTACCTTTCAAAAAAATTAATGCTGTGGTTTAAAATAAATTAATCATTTGACTTTAGCATTACTATTTTGCTTTTTTTGTTTTTAGATTAGAAGGCATATGAACATAGAAGCTTAAAGGAGCTCTGGAAAAATAAAACTTACAAACAACACTAAATGAATACATTTTTGCCAAGATAGCTATATGATAAAAAATCAGAGTTTTTTTTTTATGTTTTTTTTTTTAAGATTTATTTATTTATTTGACAGAGAGAGACAGACAGCAAGAGAGGGAACACAAGCAGGGGGAGTGGGAGAGGAAGAAGCAGGCTCCCAGCAGAGCAGGGAGCCTGATGAGGGGCTCGATCCCAGGACCCCAGGATCACGTCCTGAGCCAAAGACAGACGCTTACCGACTGAGCCACCCAGCCGCCCCCCAAAATCAGAGTTTTAAAGCCAAAACCTAAGAATATTTTTTAAAAGGAAAAAAATTTACAAGTACAGTCAATGAACCCAGACACTGACATGAAAATAAGAAAAGTTACCATACTGGGGGCTAAATGTTTAAAATTACAGACTCGATACCAGAAATATAAAACCACTTATTAAAATACTTTTGATGAACAAAGAAAAAAAATGGGAAACAGATTCATAGTGAATGTTCTATTACTTGAAATGCTATAAATAAAGGGACCTCAGTGATACCTCCCAGCAAACAAGAAATAACCTGCAGCTTCTCATTAGCGTAAACACTTCTTCTTTTCCCATAAATTACAGCAAGATTTAAGACAATTTTATGTTTAAATCACAGTGGGTTAGCAGTCATGAAGGACAGACAGAGACCACACAGTGGCTGAGCTGATTTTTGAAAATGCTAATAATCAAATATCAAGAACCTCTGTCACTCCTTGGATACAAACTGACTCTACTGTTCCATTACCAAGGAGGTAAATGGCTACTTTACTAGTAACGGAAGAAAAAAAACAGTATTACGGAGAATTGAAAAGGAACTTGGATGTGGTGCTTAGAAATTATAAGAAACATAGAGAGGCTAGAAAGTGGGTAAAGAAAAACCAACATATCCATAGGTAAGAAAAGAAAGAATCACTCACTAACATAAATTTCTTAAATTTCTTAGCTGCTTTGGATTCATGGAAAGTACTTTAAAGAAGTACTTTTAAAGTCAAGATAGTGGACTTTCCCTCCATTTTAAGAATCTTTATCCTCACTCCTAGTACTGCAGTGACTTCCTGGAACTATGGACATGACGCCCTAAAGAACACAAAACAGAAATGGAGAAATGGTTAAGAGGCTACATCTAAAGAATGGGCAGAGTAGGTACAGAGGAGTTAGAAAGACAAAGTTGCTTTTTTATCATAAATTCTTCTGGAATATGGATTTATTACCATGCATATATACTGCTTTGATTAAAATCAAAACGTAAGAGGAAGGCTAACAAGCTAACACTTTCTGAGTTTATAATTTTATGTTTTAAAAGAATTTATTTGAGAGAGAGCACGAGTAAGCATGAGCATGGGTGGTGGTGAAGGTGGGGCAGTGAAAGTGGGACAGAGGTAGAGGGAGAAGCAGACTCCTGCTGAGTGGGGAGTCCGACATGGGGCTTGATCCCAGGATCCCGAGGTCATGACCTGAGCTGAAGGCAGACGCTCAACTGAATGAGCCACGCAGGCGCCCCTAAATTAATTATTTTATTTTATTTTTTTTTTTTAAAGATTTTATTTATTTATTCGACAGAGATAGAGACAGCCAGCAAGAGACGGAACACAAGCAGGGGGAGTGGGAGAGGAAGAAGCAGGCTCATAGCGGAAGAGCCTGATGTGGGGCTCGATCCCATAACGCCGGGATCACGCCCTGAGCCGAAGGCAGATGCTTAACCGCTGTGCCACCCAGGCGCCCCTTAAATTAATAATTTTAAATCAAAATTAATATTCTAAACCTAGACTTAAATGTTATTTCTTTTAAAAAGTGACCTCAAAGTAACCAGCAGAATGATCTCACTCTCTGCTTCTCAATCTAAGGCACATTTATTACAAGACCATTCATGAGTGTGCCAGACAGTGCCCGAAACTTCAGGGGGGACAATGATCTGGACCGTCAAGTTTAGCTCCAAAATTTAGGGGGTGGGAGGATGAAGGTAAGTCATTTAAATGATGGTTTAAAATATTTTATTGGAAAGAAACAAAGATATGGAGAAGACAAAAGTCATGTAAGTTCAAGATAAAATAGATCCCGAATCTATTTCTTGCTTTTGGCAAAATAATTCAGTATAAGAGATCTCCTAAGAGATATATATATATATATTTACTCCCCTTTAGCATCCTCAGGCAAAAAATTTGAGAAGTACAAATATAGGCCAACACAAATTAAATAAAAAAATTCTCAAAATTATATGTAAAACATGACTTTGCAAGTAAACTTCAAAGATTCTTAAAAGGAAAAGACCAAAACAGATTCAAGGAGTAGTAAATTTAAGGTATTTATTAATCCTCAAAGAATAAAATTAATGCTAAAAAAGGTCTGACAGGTGATATTTTCCAGATTTTAGAAAGACTGACTCTCAAGGATCGGTTGGGTACGGTAGTACCTTGTACCTGCTTCATAAGTACCTATAAAAATAAAATGATGACTATCTTAGTAGAAAGTAGTGATTTGTCTCCAAATCACAGAGCAAGTAGTTTCCAAGGTAGTTGGTGTTCAAAGTGGTTCTCTGGAATATGGAAAGAAAATATTACAATTACTACTTAGATTTATTTTTTAATAAGCAGAAGTGAGGAAAAGGAAGAGAAGAGAAACAGGGTGAGAAGGAGGAGTGGAGGAGGAGAAAGAGAAAGAGGAGAAGGCAGTAGAGGAAGAACAAGAAAGGGGGGATGGGAGAAGGGGAGGGAAGTGGTAAGGGGAAGAAAAAAATCTGTCAATGTTTAATATCTGGATCAGCAAGAGTACGTGTATTTATAAATAAGTAAACACACACATACTGAGGATTTGCTCAAGCATGTTTTGTGGATAGGGTTACGCAATAAAAAATCTGGAGATCACACTACTTTTCCATCACCCTGAAGACCACGATGCAGATGTGCCTGTTAAGATTTCAGCTCCGGCTCAAAAGACTTATTAAAAGTGAGAAAGGAGTATATACATACATTGAAATATTACTCAGCTGTACAAAGAAAACTCTATCATGTGCCACACATGGATGAACCTTAAGGACATTGTGCCAAGTGAAATAAGCCTGTCACAAAAGGACAAATATGGTAGTTATGAAATGAATAATTTTTTAATGAAAATTTGTATCTATCCCTCAAAAAAATGTCTGTCCAAGGAGTCTAACAAAAGATGTATTCCCTTCTCCGGCAAACTAGTTATTTTTCGGTTCAGTAGCCAGTTAAAATTATTGGGCATATTCATCTGTAAACAGCTGATCATTTTCTATTTTAAAAATGCTGAAGTCTTATACTTTTTCTGGTCAAGAAGTGTTACTGTTTTATATATTTTGCTAAAGGAAGGATAGCAATGACATCTATAACCACTAAATACTGAATAGAAAAATTTTATTTTTATACAAGTTTTAAGGGAAAAGCAAAACATTTGGATTTTCTGATCCATATTTAACATAAATAATCAAATGGCAAAAATATACTTTTAAATGTCTAAAACATCATCAGCAGTCTCATAGTTAAAAAAAAAAAGATATGCTTACCACAAATAAAATATTCATTTTATATTTTATTCCTCAATGTGAGGACATAAAAAAAATCATTACTATAAATTTATCAAGATGAAGATGGAAAATTCACAGTTCTCATAATTGCAAATATTATGACAAAATACAATAAAAAATCTTCAATAAAAACACTGCTTTTCTTTATCATATGCAATAAAAAGCAAAGTATGGATTTCTGTTAGCAGAAAAAAAATCATTTTTCCAAACTTGCTATTGCTCACCTGATTATCTATTTTAAAAATTAACCATAATAACAAAATAATTCCTAACTCCACGAACATACACTTGCACTAATTTGTTAGGAAAAAAATCCTTCATTAATATATGATGTGCAATTCACCAAATTAAATTTGATTAAAAAAATAATAATAAATTACTGATTACATCAACATCTTTGTTAAGCATTCTAACCTGCCAAACTGAAATCTAACAGAAATCATCTACCATTTTCTTACATTACAAAGCTTAGTCATATTTAAATTTTGTCACTAAAAATATTAGTGCATTAAGTATATAAAAGATGTGTAGAGAGAAATATAATTTAGTTCATGATAATGATGTACTATATGTTGGCTAACTGAATTTAAATAAAAAGGAAAAAAAGAAAAAAAGAAAAATAATAATTTAGTTCATGAGACCATCATTGCAAAGAAAACTGAAATCAGAATTTACACCAGAACAAGGAAAACAAACAGTGACTTTTAATTCCTCTTCTGGCACTAAGTTACATCTATGATTGATACCACATAGTTTCTGGGTTCTCAAAGACAGATGAGTATCACATAACCTGGATGTGGCCTTAGCACTAAGTGAACCACACATTTTAAGTATTCTGTGTTATTTGCCACCAAGGCATTAAATGTACAGATGCAGGTAATTTTCAGTCACTTTGACTATTTAGGGTTCAGTAAGTGATGGAATACAGATTATGATGGTACCTATAAGATAATTTATATAATGGTATTTGTGTGTAGAAACAACTAAAACTGAGTGGTTCAACAAAGAACTTAAGACTTTGAGTAACGTTCTTTACACATCTGTGCTCAGTAGAAATGGTTGGAATTGAGACCTGGTGACTGGTTAGCAAGAATATTTTTTTTTAAAGATTATTTATTTATTTATTTGACAGAGAGAGAGACAGCCAGCGAGAGAGGGAACACAAGCAGGGGGAGTGGGAGAGGGAGAAGCAGGCTCCCAGGGATCGATCCCAGGGATCCAGGATCATGCCCTGAGCTGAAGGCAGACATTTAACGACTGAGCCACCCAGGTGCCCCTAGTAAGAATATTTTTAATTTTACAGGTATTTGGACATTCCATAGCAAGAATTTATCCCTTTTTAACATTTCATATTAACCAGATCAAAGTTTTATATGATTTTCTCTTAGGACACATTAAAAACAGGGCCACAATTAGTTTACCAGTTTCTTTAATGGTACTCTCAGTAGAGCTATAAATCTTACTCCCTCTTAGACTTTGAAAGTTTTTCTTTAATTGGATTCAGATAGCTGAAGTTAAATATATATATATATATATATATGTATGTATGTATGTATATTTAATATATAATATATATTCCAAAGCAAATTTCATGAAAAGTTAGTCTTTTTCTTTTTTGTCCATATAAAAAATGAAGCAGAGGGAACTACTCCTTAAAAATTAGAAGAGATGTCATAAAAATGAAAGTATTTTTAAAAATATGAAAACTAAGATTATCACATATGGGCTACTAAATTACAAAAAGAAAATTTAACAGCTAGGTAGAAGGTATTATGAAGATTCTTTTCATGTCAAGATATAATATATATATAGTTTCAATATTAAAAAGTTTAGAAACAGGGATACAGTTGTTTAAAATAATTACTTTTCCTGGTATTATGAACACTTAGAAATCCAAAACCCCTAATGGCCAGAATCATAGTATGCAAAACATAAAGCAGCCTCATTGGAAATGTTTTCCAGACATTTCAAGCCATAGTCTGATTTACCATGATTAGCACTGACATTTATTTCTACACATTTAAAAAGATGTTAAAGTCTAAGCAATAGAAAACATCAAAGGAAATAATTTAAAAGCAGAATAAAAAGCAGAGATGGTTTTCTGAAATGTTAATCATTATTTTAAATCAGAAATATGGCTTGATTAAAGGTTTATTTTCTATTTTAAGTGCCATACAAAATAAAACGGGCCCAAGGTACCCCAACCCCTCCAAAACAACACAAAGCAAGCTGAGCCGTAAAAGCCTATTTCTAAAGCTAGTATCTTGCCTGCACGACTGGGAGGGCTATGAGAACTGATGGTTGAAAGAGCTTTCGTAAAGCCCACACATTCCATGGAGAATACCACTACCTGGTGGGGGCTAGGCATAGCAAAGTGCCTTCCTGCCAAAGAAAGAAGAGAGAATCTGTATTTGGGATAGAACAAAGACCAGTGTTACAGTATATTTCAAAAACAAATGATCATTTCAACAGCAAGAGATTTAAGAAAACCACATTAGATAGTTCTAATCACTGGTGCACAAGTGTCTTAGTTTGAAAACTACACCAGAAACCTGACACTGCATTTTCACCATTTGTTCATGCTTTAAGAAAATGATCTGTAACAAAAACTTTCTGTGAATAAATTAAAATGTAATTACACTTGACAAAGTTATCATTCAGACGAAGAAATAAAGTTTCAGTCTTAAAAATAAACAAACAAACACGAGAGCACTAACCGGGTAAAGCTTTCGAGTGTGTGTGTTCTTTGCTGGGAACATGTGCACCTCCACCAAACACAGCAGACCACATTTTTTCGTTCAGAGGATGGGCCACAATCCGAAACAGTTCATTACTAGAATGTGTTGCCAGGCCATGGATGAAGAGACTCAGATACACAGCTGTGAGAATCTCACAGAGCAAGACTGTAAGCCCTGACTGGGCTTCCTCGCCAGAAGAATTCAAAAGTCGAATCAGAGACGTGATTCCTAGAACAAACAAACACAGCTACCACTGACAATAAATTTTAAAAATAAAAAACTATATTTTTTAATTATTAGATCAGGATTAAAGTTTTTTCTTCTCTAGGTTCACAGACTAGAAGTTATATACAGTTAATGCACAAATACTGAGCATTTGTTCGATATAGAGAAACAATGAAAATCTATTATCTAATACAAATCTGATACATAAATTTAATTCCCACAACAAATGTTTTTCTATTATGACAAAAAATTGTAACAAGTGATACAACAAAACATTTGAGTCATTTTAGTAAAATGGCCAAGGAAATACCAATGTTAAGTAACTGCGAAATTTATAATGAGTGGTAAATACTGAAGTGGTATCATTTCTAACAATATTGAACAGTGATTATCAGGAAGAAAAACCACACCGAATATACTTTTTCCTCATCTGATTAAATTCAATAAGGCTAAGAAAAAATTCATATATATTTATTTACGTATATATATATACATAAATTATTTATACCTGGCCATTGTGCTGGTGATGTATTAGGAGTTATTGCTTCATCTAAGCTTCCTGCTTTCAAAGAATGTCGATGGGGAAGCAGTACTGTCTGATACATCATTCCAGTAAACTGATTTGTTTGAAATGAACTAAGAGAAGAAAACATTTAAATAAGAATAATCTATAATAATAACAATATATGAAAATAATAATGAAATATAATGATCTAAAATGAATTTCACATGTAATATTTCCATGTTTTAGATCTAACTTCTAGGGTATCTTAAAATTCAAATTTTTATTAGTTATGCTGCTATTACTGATCTAAGTACTGTTCTATATAGTCTGGTGATATATTAAAACCAAGTATCCTTTAAGTGCAAACATGCAAATTTTCTAAATTAAAATACATGTGATAGGTTTTAAGTATATTTATTTAATGAAAGATATAGAATATACAAATGAGAAAACTAAATCACTATTGACCACAAATAGCAAGCTATTCTATCAAAGTTCAAAACAAGGTTATCTGGTTGAAAATAAAGTTTAGGTTGAGTTTGATACTTAATGGCTGTCGACCCTACATCAGGATAGGTTACATCAGGTATATGCACAAGGTACCAGGGATATAATGTAAAATGTGGTTTTTATATCCATGAAATTTATAGTCTGGTGGAGGAATCAGACAGAAATAATTTTATCATATTGCTTTTCTTTTCTTTTTTTTTTTTTTTTTGAGAGAGAGTGAGTGGGGAGGAAAGGGGAGCAGAGGGATAGGGAGAGAGAGAATCCCAAGCAGACTCCATACCCCGCACAGAGCCGGAAGTGCAGCTTGATCCCACAGCCCTGATATCATGACCTGAGACGAAATCAAGAGTCAGGCACCCCTATCATATTGCTTTTTTTTTTTTTTTTTTTTTTTGAGAGAGAGTGAGTGGGGAGGAAAGGGGAGCAGAGGGATAGGGAGAGAGAGAATCCCAAGCAGACTCCATACCCAGCACAGAGCCGGAAGTGCAGCTTGATCCCACAGCCCTGATATCATGACCTGAGACGAAATCAAGAGTCAGGCACCCCTATCATATTGCTTTTAGAGACAAAACCTACGCATACAAGGTTATGAAAGCAAAAGGGGGGAGTGTTTTACACAATTTGGAAATTTACACAATTCAGCTTCTCCAAGTAAATGGCACTTTAAATTAAAACTAAATAAATAGATCAATGAACAAAGGAACTTGCAGCTTGACATAAACTATGAAATACATCTGACAGAAGATGGTACAAAAGTTTTTGTTAAATCCTCTCAGAAATTCCTATATCAAATGTGAAGTAAATGAATGTCATATTTATTTATTTATTTATTTTTTTAAAAAGATTTTATTTATTTATTTGACAGAGATAGAGACAGCCAGAGAGAGAGGGAACACAAGCAGGGGGAGTGGGAGAGGAAGAAGCAGGCTCATAGCAGAGGGGCCTGATGTGGGGCTCGATCCCAGAATGCCAGGATCACGCCCTGAGCCGAAGGCAGACGCTTAACTGCTGTGCCACCCAGGCGCCCCTGAATGTCATTTAAATACAGCACATTTACTGGTTTAGATTTGCTCTGACTGTCAAGTCTTCTATCGGTCATAACGTTTTGATGCATTTGTAAATAGTTTCACTTGCTTTACTTTGCAGCTTCGAGATGGCAGGTTGCCAACAAAAAAATCCCCCTGCTACATTAAATCTATGGAAATGATGAAAAAAGATAAAGATACGTTGATAAAAATAAAGCCACAATCAGTAACAAGAAAGTGAACTCTTGGAGGACAAAGGCCAAAGAAATCAAGTTGAAGCTACCTTGGGAATATAGAAACAGATTAGTAAATTGAGACTCCCATGGGAGGGAGAATTGAAACACATAAGACAAGCAAAAATCAACACCAAGGAAGGCTAAATCATGTAAGAAACAACAAACTCAGTGAATGACCTGCCCCTGAGGAAGCAGACTTATAAGAACATGACAGAAGGTGCTTTATACTCAGAGAGGTTAAAACAATTAAGAAATACAGACAATAAGTTATAAAAATAAAAGTGGCCATTAAAATCAACAAGGAGATCTTAAAAATGAAAAACAATTTCTAAAACACGAACTTAGGCTAAATAAAAGATAAGACATTGCTGAAGAAGGAGTGAGAGTCTGAAAAATGAAACCAGGATTTCTCCTGAAATGAAGCAAAAATAAATAAAGAAAACAATATGAGATGAAAGCTAAAAGGAAAATAAGAGAAACCTGTAAGCTCCAATACCTGTCTAGTAAGAAACAGGGGAGAGAAGACAAGAAGGGGCGCCTGGATGGCAGAGTCGTTAAGCATCTGCCTTCGGCTCAGGTCTTGATCCCAGCGTTCTGGGATAGAGCCCCACATCAGGCTCCTCCGCTAGGCGCCTACTTCTTCCTCTCCTCTCTCACTCCCCCTGCTTGTGTTCCCTCTCTCACTGGCTGTCTCTGTCAAATAAATAAATAAAATCTTAAAAAAAAAATTTAAAGAAATACAGTCAAGAAACAAAACAAAGGATCACAGGGGAAAAAGAAAAGAGAGGCAAACCAAGAAACAGATTATTAACTCTAGAGAACAAACTGATGGGTTACCAGAGGGGAGGTGGGGGGGGGGAATGGGTGAAACAGGTGATGGGGAATAAGGAGGGCATCACAAGGTGATGAAGTGTTGTATCACTATATTGTACACCTAAAATGAATATTACACTGTTATGTTAACTAACTGGAATTTAAATAAAAATTTTTAAAAAAGGACAGAGGATTTCAAAGATACCAAAGTGTCAGACCAAAGGAAGATACCAAAGTGTCAAACAGTATGTTTTAAAAGTCTAGCTAAATTATAGTGAAACCTTAGGCTATAAAGAGAAAAATCATAAACATCACTCTTTGGTAAAATTTTTCTCTATTTCAAGTCAGTTACTCCTTCCTTTGTGCTTCCTGAGCCTTTCACTATATTATAATTATACAATATAGTACATTATAATATTATAGTTTATAAATATAAATAATATATATATAATTATAACTATACTATAGTACTTATCACTTCAGTGCAATGTCATGTTACATGTATCACTTATCAACTTCTATGATTGTTTCTAACTAGACGGACCTCAAGAAAGGAGAACTTATCTTAGTGCATATCACAATGCCTGGCATTAGGCAGTGATCAATAAAAGTTAGCTAAATTAGTTATACTGACAAGGGTCTACTTAACATTCATTTGCCATAAAGACAGAAGCTAAAATTCAAAGATGGAAAAATAGTACTCATCACTTCAAATGCTTTCTGCATTATTCAGACTGTCATAATTTTTTCTACCGCAAAAGTACACAAATTCTGAAACCTCATCAGTTACCGCAAACAGTCCTAAATTTCACAAAAAGGTATTTACCTGTAGTTATGACTACCACAAAGGCACTGATAAATACAAGCAGAAAGTGAGGCTGCTAAAGTATGCATTACATATACCTGAAAAACAAACAAACAAAATTAAGTACAACTTTTAAAAAATCAAACTTGTTTCAAGAGCTACAATAATCTAGCAATGTAAAAAAGATGGAAAAACTACTGTCCTTAAAAACTGTTTCCGTTTTTTCCTTAACAATCATTTATGCCTATAGAGATCGCACTACAAATTAAAAACACTAAGGCCGTTGGCAGAAATCATAAAACACAGACACCTGCTACCTAATTTTTATTTCAAGAACAAATGGGAAGAGATGTTAGCTATTCAGTAGTGCATAAGCCATGTATTAAAAGAAAACTCTCCAAGATTCAACCTGCTTCCTCAACCAAAATATGTAAAAGCTCAGTGTGATAAATGAGAGTTTACCTATGGACAGGTCACTGAAGCATATGGTACCATATATTCTAGCTACTAGAGAAAACAAGCAATCTAAAGAAAGTGCAATTATTTAGAGAAAGAAGGTTTGAAAGACAGCAACTGAAGGGCAAACATTTGTACTGAGAAAGAGAAGGCTCTAAACATGGCATGACAAGCAATGAGAGAGGTAGATCTGAGACGCACACCTAGGTCAGAAAGCAAACTAGATTAGACTATTTAAAACACTAGGTACTCGATCTAATCATGAAGTATGATGGTCTTCTATGTAGATAAAAATGGGAGTCAGAGATGAAAATCAAATTGCTATTTCCCTTTCAATTATCAATAAGATGTGTGGTATGAATTAAAATCAAGAATATCACCATAAAAATGAAGACAGCAAGTCCAAATATGGGAAATTACAAAAATGATTAGAATATTTTCTAGCTTCTCTAGGAAGGGAAGGATGAAGGGGGGGGTAAACAGAAGGGGGAATGAACCATGAGAGACTGTGGACTCTGGGAAACAAACTGAGGGCTTCAGAGGGGAGGGGGTGGGGGAATGGGATAGGCCGGTGATGGGTAGTAAGGGCACGTATTGCATGGTGCACTGGGTGTTATACGCAAAAAATGAATCATGGAACATTGCATCAAAAACTGGGGATGTACTGTGTGATGACTAATATAACAAAATAAAAATTATAAAAAAAAAAAGAATATTTTCTAGCTTCTCCAATAAAAGGGGAGTCTATTTCTCCATTACTGTATCTGGACTGGCCTTGGGACTTCCTTTGACCAAGAGGGCAAAATGATATGTGATTTCTGAACCTAGTCCTCAAAAGGCCTTACAGATTCTACTCTTGCTGCTTTTTAAATCCCTGCAACCAGTATGTGAAATAACCTAGGCGTGATGGTTAATTTTATGTATCAACTTAACTGGATCAAGGGGTGCCCTGGCCAAACATTCTGGGTGTTTATCTGTAAGGCTGATGGGGGATGCAATTAACATTGGTAGAAGTGGTAGACTGAGTAAGGAAGACTGCTCTCCCTAATGTGGGTAGGCCTCATCCAATCAGATGAAGACCTAAATAGAACAATAAAGCTGTAAAAAGGGAACTTCTGCCTGGTTGCCCTGCGCTGGAACATTGGGTGTTTTCCAGCCTCTGGGCTAGAACAGAAACACTGGCTCTTCTTGGGTCTCAAGCCCACTGGCTTTCAGACTAGAACTTACACTTTATTGGCTCTCCTGGTTCGCAGGCCTCTGGACCCAGACTGGAACTACACAATAGGTCCTGGGTCTCCAGCTTGACGACCGCCAATCTTGGGACTTCTCAGCCTCCATAATTATGTGAGCCAATCGCTTATAAAACAAAGTTCTCTCTTTCTATACACACACACACACGTCCTATTGGTTCTTTTTTTCTAGAAAACCTGGGCTTGCTTGATAGTTGATGAGATGCATATGACCCAGATTCCCCTATCATCCCTGGATATAGTCTGCCAACCACCAAAAATGTAAATACGGCCATCCTAATCCAGAATTCAGCCAGCCTACCAGCTGACCAAAGACAAAGGAAAATATCCAGAGGCCAGTCCAGCCGGCCCAAATTAGAAGAACTGAGAAGAAAACGCACTGAATCCTAAGCAAAATAAATGATGGCCATTTGAAGATACTAATGCTTTGGAGTGGTTCTTAAGCAGCAAAAGCTGCTTATTATTAAAATTGTGTATGCTTACTATTCGAATTAAATATGAGATACAGCTTGGCTAAAATGAGCACAATCTGGAGGAAATTAAATTCCTTACTATATCACACACCATGTGGCCATTTATACTACAGAAGAGTCCAGGAAAAGTGACAAAATTAAATTACAAGGGTTAAGGTTATCCAAGAGGGTAAAACTGTAGGAGAGGCTACCATTAAGCAAGCAGAATATCGAACTGGTGTGATATCACAGCCTGTGAGGTGGGCGAGAACCAGATGACAGACTATTAAAAAAAAAAAAAAAGAGAGAAAAATAGTCAAACTTGGTCCTGCTTTAAAGGATTTCAGTATGTTTGGAGAGTAAAGATGAAACATGAAGTGTGATATTAATGGGTCATAAAGGCAGTGGTGATGGATGGCAAGATGATGTGGATGATTAGATAACTATATGACCAGTTATGCATCAGAATCACCTGAGAAACCTCCTAAAAAATACATATTCTTGGGACTCACACTCACACACTGATTCAGTAGGTTTGGAGTCAACTTAAGAATTCAAACTTTTAATAAGCATGCCAGGTGATTCTGCTGTAGCTGATTAATAAAACACTGCCTGGCATAGAGAAACAACAGAGGCAAAATACTTACATTATCCTTAAAATATATAATGTTTTAATATTAACAGAGGAAAACTTTACTTGTATATTAAGAATTTTACACCAAACTTATTTCTAAAAGTTTCTATTTTAAAAGGCAATCAGCTTTTTGCCTGAGTGTAATACTAAAAGAACTACTCGTGTATCTGTATACAAACCCATTACTCTTACCTTACTAAAGTGGCTAAATAAGAGTAACTAACTAGCACTGTGATTAAAAACTCAAGTACCCTACTGGGTTAAGAACAAAATGAGGTGAGCCTGGCCTACAACTGCAAGTTTTCCTTGATCAAAAAATATATATAAGTGGTAATGTAACAATTCCTATGTGTAGTCTGATGTTTAAAATTGTTTCTAAAAAGTGCTGCTTTACCTTTTTCTTTCGGTTTTATCATAATAAGTACCTAAGTTTTAAAAAACGACCCAAGTGTACTTACTTTACTGCTCTGGATGTCAGGATGGGGTGGTGAATCAAAGTTTATGATGGCATGCAGAATATCATGTGTGAGGTTACTGAGGTGCAGTAACGGGTTGGCAACGACGGTCTTGGCACTGGCTGTACAGGCGAAGAGGAGGGGTACCGAGGTCTGCTCTGACAGAGGGCTGGGAAATATTGGTTCTGAGGTTTCCTTAAAAACGAAGGGAAAAGAAGGTTAATCGACTCTTTATAGTTAAAATCCATTACTTAACTAATTCAGGGGTCTCTTGGGAAAAACTTTAAAACAATTAAAAATGAAAAGCCTGACAGAAACTTTTATAGAGTTAGATGGGACCTGAGGAGGTCAATGTTCCACCAACGATATTGAAAAACGAGGGGACAATACCCTCTTATCCGAATGAGAAGCTTATCACCTCACACGGCACTCAGACAAGAATTCAGAGTATGAATTCACCTGATCACAGGGCCCGATGCTGAATGATCCTGAAACCATCACACACACACAACTCCACAAATTCATAATACATAGCACCACAAAAAACAGCATTCCTTATAACAACCATAATAAAGAAAACCAAAAATTTTAATATTTAAAGACAAAAGTTCAGAACAATACCAAAAGCCATTTCTCCTATGTGTACTATTTTAGCTGGCGATCGTCTAAATTACATACCTGCTGAGATTCTTGTAAAAGCAAAATCAATTCCATTCTCACAGAGGCAAGACCGCCACCATGGGACCCATGAAGTATGCAGTAACTCAGAAACATCCTCAAGAGTGACTGATATTTCAAAAGCCACTGTCGTTTTTCCTGAAAATTTTCTCTCAACTGTTTCACTTTTGTTTGCTGAAGCAAATCTTCAACATCTCCATTTAATCCAAATTCATCTCCATTTTGGCCAAATGCAGCCTGTAAGTCTTCGCCATCTGAACAATAGTCACAAGTCCTCTGAAGAGCTATCACCTCTTTTTCAAGCCAGTGGTAGAGCTGATAACGCAGTTTTCCACCATCTATTTCATAGCCTGTAGATAACGTACGAAGTTCTACTGTAAGAATCTTTAAACATGCTCTAAATTTTAATTGAACTGCAATTATATCTTCCGATGGACTTAAAATGTCATTTTCATCTAGTGTGCTGAGAGATTCTGTGTAATTGGAACTTGTTTCATCTATTTTTTCCCCCATTTTCCTCTGTAAAGGTTTTAGTTCTTTCATTGAAATAGGGAGATCCTCATCTTCTTCATCATTATCACTGTCCCATTTTAATTCTAAAGAGTCATCCTGAAATACAACACTCGGTTGGCTCCAGTCAAAAGAAAGAGTAGAGTTTGACTGCTTCTCTGAGGAACCTTCTGAAGAAGATCCAAAACCATTCATTAGTGACTGTGACCAATCAACAGCAGAAGACTTATCTTCCCTTGTATCCAATTTTAATGGAGAAGAAGGAGAACAGTCTTTACTAGTATCCAGAAAACCAGATGTTCTGCAAAATGGTTTTGTTTTCTTGATGACTTTTGGCATCTTCGATAATACTTCCAAAGCTAACATAGGGCAGCCAGCTTTCAAATGAGCACTGGCAGTAGTAAAAAATAATCTTCTTTCACTTAAATTAATTGTTCCTGCCAGCCCACTTTTTCCTGTTAAACTCATGTGTGTGGACAATATATCAGATGATCCAAAATGACGTCTTAGCAAAAGAGGATGTGTTCTCAGATAATTGTAGAAATTAAAAACTGCAGGATTACAGGTTGACGTCATGACTTGATCTGAAAGATAATTCACTTATCAGCTAAGAAAAGTTCAAGAGTTATACTGCAGTCCTTTTTCTCTACTATGGCCCCCTTATCTACCTGGTCTTTCAACAACATTTTACTAAGAGAACCTCTAATACACAGCATTGGATACACAAGAATATATTTGTAATTGAAGTGTTTTAACACAAAAGAAAAACAAAAGTTATAATGATTTCACATCTCTTCAAGTAACAATATAAAATTATTTAAAACACCCAATTTCACACTCAAAGTTCTTATTCTCCTACTTCCCTCAACATTCCTTCCCAGTCTGCTTTGCTAAATCTTCCTCATCTCTACTTTAGAAGGTTAAGAGTGTCCCTGAGTTCAAGGCTTGACTTCTGTTCCATCTATACTCCATGAGTCAACTCATACAGTCCCACGGCTCCAAACACCATCAAGACATGGATAACTTGTGTATCTATTTAAGGCCCAACTTTACCCTATAAATCTAAACTGCTATATCCACATGCCTACATTACATTTCCATTTCCGTGCACACACTCTTGCCTCAAAGCCTTTTTAGTGAGCCTTTAGCATAAACCACTCTTGACCCAATAAGCAATTACACTGACCTCATGACACTCAGGTCTCTGCTCACAGATCACATTACCAGAGAAGTCTTCTTTAGCTAAAACAACACTCTCCCACACCTGCTCCTGGTCTTGCCCATATCATTTATCTCAAGCTAAAAACTTAGAGGAGTTTTCAAAATTGACTCTTACTCCCTTTACATTCCATATCCAATCCTATCTACTCCACCTGAAAATTATATTCCAAATCCAACCATTTTTCTCTGCCTCCACTCCTATCATCCTGGTCCAAGCCGCTATTACCTTTTAAAATTTTCTTCTAGAATACAGATTTAATTGGCTCTAAAAGTATGTGATCACGTATTAATTCCGAATATGTTTTTGACATGAATATGTGTAGGCATAAAAATGTGACAAGAAAAGGCCTTTTCTTTTCCCCCATCATTACATAGAAGCCAGTATGGAAATCTTCAGCTCAGATGGCCAGGACGCTTGAACAACTGAATATGGCTTTCTCACAAGTCTTTCACAGTAAGACACATGATACACTTCCTAATTAAAGGATGTTATGTAAAAAGCCATGAACTAAAATCCTTGCCAGTTAGTATTCCAAACGATATGACACCTATGATACCAGCTATCAGAACCAATTCAATTCTACCTATGGAAAAATATTTGAAAAGCATATATCATCACTTTTATATAATTTATACAAAGATTTCCATTTTATACTAACCTCCAGAAAAGCTACAGCAAATGGTATTTCTAAAACAAAAGGCAGAAGTAGATCCCCAAAAAATAAGTTATAAGAAATTCTCTACTACACTCTCATAAAAAATTAATCATATCACTTAAATCTTTACACAGAATATTTTTATTATAAAAATTATAAAACTGACAAATACACAAACTTCCACCTAAGAAAACCACCCTTACACACTATTTTCTCCAAAATTTATACTGAAATGTTGATAGTACTTATGTTCAATACATTGATTTTATAAAAACAGAAAATCCAAAGTTCTTGGTTTTCAAAGGATTTTTCTGAAAAAAGGAATCCCCCACCCAAAAAACAAACAAACAAACAAAAAAAAACCACATACATAACTCTGTTCCCACCTAAACCTTAAAAGTCTTAGTCCATGTTTTCAACTTGCTTTGTATTACCTTTAGCACCCAACGGTGTGTTCTGTACCCAGCAAATACTAACAACTCTTTATTTTTAACATCTTAGAAATGCAGCTTACCATCATCCTCTCTGACAGGCTGCTTTATTAATGTTTCCAGAGCACCACTATAATCTTCCAAAATCCAATATGCCATACTCCGAAGAAAAGGATCATAATGCATATTTATGTTCAGTGAATTGAGTTCATTGACAGAATCAATCCCCAAAACTTTTTTACGTAAAATAGATTTATATGTTGCAGATGTATCAAATTCAGACTCATAGAGTCTTGCTATTACAAGAGCCAACTGAATGTCGTTCAGTTTTTCAAGACATACCTTCAAAAAAAGAACTACTGGTCATAAATAAGCAGGGGTATATTTCATTTTAAGATACACTCAACTGACTCACCAATAACTAGAATGAATAAAAGGCAATGTTAATATCTGAACTAAGTGAACAAAGATAATAACAAATAAAACATATACTGCTTGCTTTAGCAAATCTACCTGCTAGTACTAAATACCTACTTGCAAAAAGAATTAGCCTATAAATATTAAATAACTCTCAAGAGATCCAATTCAAATGACATTTTGTTTCATTTTTTTTTCTTGTCTTTTTCTTTTTTTGAGAGAGAGAGAGAGAGAGAGAGAGACAGCAGGGAGAGGGGCAGAGCAAGAGGGAGAGAAAATCCTAAGCAGGCTCCACAGCACAGAGCCTGACTCGGCTTTCAATCTCACGACCCTGAGATCATGACCCAAGCTGAAATCAAGAGTCGGATGCTTTGTTTTGTTTTTTGAGATTTTGAGAGAGAGAGAGAGATAGAGAGAGAGAGCAGGAGCAAGGAGAAAGGCCAGAGGGAGAGGGAGAAGCAGACTCCCTGCTAAGCAGGGAGCCTAACGTGACGATGCAGGACTCAATCCCAGGACCCTGGGATCATGACCTGAGCTGAAGGCAGACACTTAACCTACTGAGCCACCCAAGTGTCCTGACATTTTTTTCTTGAACTTCTACTCTTCCCCATCTGTTTTGAATCACTTGTATGAAACTGAGCAAATCGGCAATCTGAGGCATGCCTGGGCGGCTCAGTCAGTGAAGCAGCTGTCTTCAGCTCAAGTCATGATACCGGGATATTGGGATTGAGCCCTGTGTTGGGCTTCCTGCTCAGCAGGCAGTCTGATTCTCCTTCCCCCTCTCCCCCTCCCCTCCACTCCTGCTCTCTCTTTTGTGCTAATACATTTTTTTTAAAAAGAGAGCAATTTGGGATAGACAGGTTATACATTAAATGTTTTAATTTTTTAAGGTTTACTGAAAAATAATCAGTTAAAAATATGCTACGGTTAATCAACTAAGACAGAGTCAAATATAGATTCACATATGTTTAAACTGATAGGACAAACTTTTCATTAACGTGTTCATAAATATTTTTAAAAGTTAGATCAACTATCTCCAGTACAATGTGGTTAATCTTCATTCTGTATGAGTATCATTCAAGCTAAATGGCAAAATTTTAAAAGTCACTGTTAAATAGTACTAAGTATTTAGCCACTATACTTATATTGAAATTAAAAAAAAAATTGAGCCCACAGAAAAAGCTTAAAAGGATGACAATGGTTTTTTTAAAAAGTTTCATCATTACCTCAATTGCATCTCTGAGGCAACCAGCTAAAAGAAAAAAGGCTGCAGAATGCTCAAATCTTTGTTTGCCTAACAAAGAAAAAGCATTCTTTAAAGCTGCTCTACGCCATCGCTCATCCTCAAAATTGTGTCCAAAAAACTGTGTCATCTTGGGGTCTTTTTGGGATCTAGAAAGAAAAAAAATGTATGAAAAATTTGAAACACAGTGTTTCCACAATCAGAACGAATTTGAACCAAAGTTAGCCATTTAAATATTAGGACTCAAAAGGAACACTTGCCAGTGTATAAAGTACTATATACACATCTGCTCCTTTTCTGAGCAAAAGATTACTTACCAGTAAACATCTACTTCTTCATATGAATCTCAGAGATAAAACTGCTTTGGCAGTACTGCAAGAAATTATGCCTAAATCCATGCAAAATATATAACTTATATAAACTTGTGTGGTACTTCACCATTTAAACTTCATCAATCACCTTCACCCCCACTGCCCACCTGATCATGAATGGTAATCAAAACCTAAGGAATTTGTCCTTATTCAAAACAATCCTAAAAGATCTAGTCTTTTAGAAAACTGACTGGTGCCCATGATTTTCCCCCAAAGGTTGCTATTCATATGGAATCACCTGGAACTGAATGCAAAATAAATGGTGAACTATTTTTGTGATCGTGTTTATCAAGTCTTGCTGAGAACTAGTGAGAGAAAAATTCCAAGCGACCCTAGCTCAAGAGTGGGGTCAGGTCAGAGACCACTGGAGGGTAGTTTGGTGGGATGGCCCAGCCCACGAGCTCGTAATAAGGCAGAGGGTGGATGCCTGCCTCTTCAAGACTCCACCAATTCATCTTTCCCACTCCAGATGCAAGTTTTTGGTTTAGTTCTTTGCTCTATAGAAGCATCATGGGAAGTTCTTAAAATAAACAAACAAAAAATGTTCTTCTGGACTGATACACCTGAAAACAAACTAAAGTGACCTCATCAAGATTCTTTTGCTCTGGAAAATACCTGAGCTTCTTTCTTATGAATCTCTCCTTAAATGCAAAAATAACTAAGAATCTACAAGAA
The DNA here is from genome assembly GCF_017311325.1 of Ursus maritimus. Taxonomy (NCBI): domain Eukaryota; kingdom Metazoa; phylum Chordata; class Mammalia; order Carnivora; family Ursidae; genus Ursus; species Ursus maritimus. The sequence continues at coordinate 71,414,475 of NW_024426663.1, forward strand.
TCACACTTAACAAGAAAAATAAATCTTTACTTTTACTTCATACATTTACTCCTCATGGAGAGTTTTCCATTTTAAAGCACAGTTTTCTCACCTACCTATATAATCCCCAAATCACAGCTTTCTTTCTCATTGCAAGGTAAAAAATGGCAGCATCTAAAGGATCATTCTTTCTATAAAAGGCTGCTTTGGCTACCTGTAATTAGAAAATATTGGTCAAAGTATCACAGAAACAACTTTTAAATAAACAAAATAATTTCTCTCACATTCAAGAGGGGCACACAGTATTTAAATGTTCAATAAATTTAGAAAGTAAGTACACTAATGCATGGATGTATACACACACAGATGAACACATATTATACACATACACAGACATACATGTATTTTTTTATAATTTCAAAAGTAATTAATGGTGGCCTCCAAAGACACAGAGAGGTGGGAACACAGGACAATGCTTTTCATTACAAGCTCTTCGGTACTATTTTTCCAAAGATGTGTACACATTATTTTGTAAAAATCAGACATATGCTACCAAATAAATGTGTCAACTAGCAATTTAAGAATTAGAATATAAACATTAAAAACCTGCATTAATGTGATATATTGAAATATAATGGCTATTTAAATGCATTTTACTGCTTCAATTAAAAAATGAGAAACAAGAAAGGAAATATGGAATGTCCTTTTAAGAAACATCCAGAATATATTAATTCATTTTTTTTAAAGATTTTATTTATTTATTTGGGGGAGGCAGAGAGAGAGCACAAGCAGGGGGAGCAGCAGAGGGAGAGAGAGAAGCAGACTCCCCGCTGAGCAGGGAGCCCGACTCAGGACTCAATCCCAAGACCCTGGGATCATGACCTGAGCTGAAGGCAGATGCTTAACCGCCTGAGCCTCCCAGGCGTCCCCAAATTCATTTTTATATCAAAATAAAATACAGCTTACCTTCTCTATGCACTTGCGTAAGGTGCGTGTATTCCGGACCCACCACCCCACGCCCATTGCTCTCAGTTCGGACCAAGTGGGATCATCTTTCTGCATGGCTGGCAACATGTTCAGTAGCTCTTCTTCTGCTACTGAGTGAAATGCCCAGGCGAAATGACTAGTAGACAGGCCTGAAGAAACGTAAAAAATAATGTTTATAAGAAATATAAATGTTTATATAATGATTATCAGAAATGTGTATTCCATATTTGCCATAAAAATGTCTAAACTTTTTATGAGACTCACAGAGTTACAATTAAGTAATTAAGGTTGGAGGGAATATGTTTTTTTTTTCTTGTTTCTCCTAACAACTCTCACTTCATTGTTTTCTATAGTAAGCATATATTTTCTATAATTAAAACACATATTTTAAAAGATAAAAAATGCAAATGCCACTATGCTGATTATTTTTGTTCTTTAGCTACTACCCATGACCTTTCTTAGAAAATGAGAAACACGTAAAGCTTTATTCTATGCTGAAATGATTGTTCTTCATTGCTGACTCTCACTGTCCTTCGGCCAACATTTGTTTTTGTGGATTTAAATCCATGGAATTAAAAGAACATCAAGTAGATGGGACAGCACACTGAACAGAACTTAAGACTGTAGACTCTGGAATCAGAATGTATACAATAAGCCCAGCCCAAACCCTAACTACAAAGCTGTGGGCAAGCTACTTAGTCTCCCGATTCCTCCATTTCCTCATTTATAAAACGTGAATGAATAATCACGGCACTACCACCTCATTACGGTGTTGTGAGGACTAAAATACTATAGTTAAAGCATTTAGGATAGTACCGTATCTGGCACATAATAACTAGTACGTCAGATACTTTTCTATTTAAACAGCATCATCTACACCAGCAATTCTCTCAACCAACTGGCAGGTACGTGTGGTATTTCTTGTTGAGCTTCTATTTTATCTCTTCACAGTACATTCTGTTTAGTCTTTCTGGGTGAAGTACATGCTTAATTATAAGATGTGGCTTTGACATATATGGACTCAAAATTTAAAACTAATATCAAATGCCAAGGACTATGAAGTGTCCACTATACCCAAGTCTTTGGAAAGAAAGAAACAGCAATTAAAAAAAAAATACACCTACACAGTGAATAGACTGCAATTCTAAACTATTTTTATATTCCTATTATCTCTCAACCAAGTTCAAAAATGTTTCATAAATAACACTTTGACTTAGAATTTTAAGCTTTACTTTTCCAAAGCTAAATAGAAAATGAGGGGAAGGAGGAAGCAGAAAGACAGAAAGAAAGGAAAAGAGAGAGCCAGAGACAGACACCACTGAGCAGAGGCAAACTTGTGGAGTACCAATAACACTGTTTAAACCTACAGATCCAATAATGTTGGAACGAAGCTCTACCTCTGAGCTTCCTGGGCACTTAGCCAAGAAATACCCTGTTTTAAGTTACCCTAAATTTCAGTACAGCATTTCTGTTACTTTGGAGTCCTAACTACATAAGAGTATCTGAAAGATTACTAAACTAATTTCTGAAATACACATTAACGTTAACAGTAGTTTTGGGGGTAAGTGAATTTTTACTTTAAAAGTTCTGTACTCTGTATGTAAGACAACTAGAAATTGAATATATATTATTTCTGTAACAAAAATGTTACTCAAATTTTGGGTAAAAAACTGAAGTTCAGGGGCGCATGGGTGGCACAGCGGTTAAGCGTCTGCCTTCCGCTCAGGGTGTGATCCCGGTGTTGTGGGATCGAGCCCCACATCAGGCTCCTCTGCTATGAGCCTGCTTCTTCCTCTTCCACTCCCCCTGCTTGTGTTCCCTCTCTCGCTGGCTGTCTCTATCTCTGTCAAATAAATAAATAAAATCTTAAAAAAAAAAAAAACAAAACTGAACTTCAATAAATGTCAAACAGGAGAAAGAAGATAACCTAAAGAAGTTAAAGAGAATAAAACAGTATTAATTGGCCTTTAATGTATGATGCATTTGAAAATGTAACATGGAATATCCAATTGCCCAATATCCATTTCTTCATTAACTCTTTCCATCTACCAAAAAATTTCCAGTATTTAAAGCAAAGAAAATTAAGTGGAAATAAATATTTTTACAAGTAAATTAAGGAAACTTAGAATGTGTCAAAGTTGTCACTGTTATCATATCTGGGCAAAAACAAAGAAATGTACTCCAGCTTCTCTCTACTTTTACTCCCATTCCTTTGAGTAGATTACTACTAAAATCACCTTGGTGAAGGAGCTGAGCTCGGTAAGCTGGAAGGGAAGTTGTAAGGAACGTATGAAGTCGAACAGCCAAAAGAAATTTTAACCCACATTCATCAAGAGTTTCTCCACCTATAAAAAACAAAACAAAAAGTATTTACTTATTTGTATTTATAAGAAAACCATTTCAATAGCAAAATCCATGTAAATGTTAATAATTCTGGTAAGTAGCATATGTCACAGCACCAAATACTGGGACGAAACATTCTGAAACCAACAAAAGCTATCAAGTCTAAATACTATCTAGCATTTCTTTCTTCTATACAACCATACATTACAGACAAAAGTAGCATAGCTAAATATTCTGAAAAATATTGAAGAGAATTAATTGGCTCAGGATTAGTGATATTTTCTATCACCCGACCTCCTCAGATCTGATCTTACTTAAATCAAAATGTGACTAAATTTTAAAATAGTTTAACCATTGTGGAGTACGTTATTTTCTGTGTTGATTCAAGTCCTAGACCCATCCCCAATGATCTGCTGCTAATATGGAAAAGAATAGTTTGTATGTTCCTTTCAAGCACAGTTCAACGGGTGCGTCCTACTGTCCTATGCACAAAGCTGGACTTGTTAATTTCAGATCTTATTGAGATGTGATGGAAATTCTACATTCAAATTTATTTTAAATAACTCACAAGATTAAGAAGAAAAAATTGCTCTCTGCGTGAGGAAAAGGCCTAATTTTAACATATTTATTTTTGTCATTCTAGGTAGGAATTAGTGCTAATTTTAAGAAAACCTCAGTATTTTAAAAACCAAATTAATAGTGACTATAACATGAGAAAAAGTAAAGCAGAAAGCACTTTTATTTTCATATATCTAAAGTGATTAGTTAATAAGAATGTTAACTTTTGCCAAACTCCGAAGGATTCAGTTGGATCTTTAATATTATTAAGCAATTAGGTAAAAATGGCTGGCACAATGAATCTTTGCATATTTTCTCAAAATACTATGATATATGCGATAAACAGCATATATTAAAGTTAAAACTATTGAGAAGGGAACAATAATGATTTAAAAAAACCTTCCTGGGTGTAATTTTTATAAAAATTACTTAAGATTATTTTCTATGTAAATAAGCAAACATAATAGTTTCTCCTCCAATACTGTACCCAGTTTAGTTTTACCTTGGCTTCTGTCTCTGCTCTCCCCGATATCAGTGCTGGTGGTTGCAATTGTATCTGCTAAGGCCATCAGAGACATCTGCTCCATCCGGCTGAGTCCTGGTAAACTGGAATGAAGTAAGTGGCCAGAAAGAACCTGAGCATGCTCAGGACCAAAGTAAGTTGGACTGTACTGTGAAAGGTCAATGACCCTGGGCTTGGTATTTTCCTCCTCTGTCTCTAACACTTGATCATCAGTCATTAAAGTTGGGATCTGAAAAAGCTCATCATAACTTTCTTTTGACAACTGGTTTGAGTTATTCAAGGTACTCTGATTACTAGACTTCTCTAAAGATGAGTAGCAGCTATCATCATCTGCTGCAAGTAAGGCGTATAAAGGAAGTGGAGGGACAGAATCTATTTCTGTGTAATCCGTATTTTCACTTTTGTTGAAAGCCTGGGGGTCTCTGGTAGTGCTTCCACTAGCACTGATAGTGAGAGACCTGAGGCGGCGCTCGTGATTGGATTCAGCTTCATTCAGAGCCACAACCTCCCCAGCAATGCACTTGACAAGGTGCGACAAGATGGCCTTTGCTCTCCGAACTTTGCCAAGGTCCATGAGTTCCAAAAGCTGCAAGGGATGGTACTGAGGTAAAGTTGGGGAAAGAACATGAGCTGCTTCAAAAAGACCTGAATCTTCCGTATCCACCGAAGGATCGAAGGCAGTTTTCTTTCCACAGATTTTCTGTGCAAGACTGGTCATGGACCGAGTCAGAGTTTTCTTTGGAGGATGTAATCCAGAACTCGATGAATTGCTCTGTTTTATTAAACTTATTATAGATGGAGTGCTCCCATTGTATGAATCTGTTGTAACAGGTTCCTGCTTAGAAGATGGCTGCCACTGGGAATATACATGCATTTCACAATCCATTCCTACCACCAGGATGCCATCCCGGACCCATGATAAAGAAACAGGAAAAGGTGGAGAGCCTTCCACAGAAGAAACCAAGTCCATACTTCTTAAGAGGACGAATTTAGAAAGAGGCACAGCTTTAGTGCTCTCCCAGAGAGGAAAGGCTAGGCTCTCCTTACCAGCCTGTTCTTGTACCTTGCCAGCCAGGGGTCCATACATAAAAAGTTTTGATCCAATTCCTACAGTAAGGATATGAGAACCATCTTCTCTAGACATCCAATCTAAGTGAACTAAATGCTTTGTGTTTGAGGTGATACTCTCTTTACTGGATAAAAACACCTCTTGTTTATTATAAGCCACTAAATTGCTATCGATACTAATACCAGAATCTAACACTGTATTCAATTCATCTAAATGAATCGTCTGTTCAAGGACCCAACATGAACCTCCTGTAGACTCACATTCAAAAATACTGACATGCATCAGAAAGTCCTGAGAAGACCTACTATTAGATGCAGGCTGCTTATACGCTACTGCTAACCGATTTGTATGTGCGCAGCTAACTTCTACAGGCCTACCAGGGACGGTTATACTACTATTGCTATGAAGTCCATCTTCGATAAGTAATGGCCATTCTTCCCAAATGTATACAAGATCCATTTTTCCATTCTTTGTTGTGTCAGATTCTCCATCTGTTACTCTGCATCTCCAGAATCTTACTTTCTCATCCGAACATGAAGTTGCCAATAAATAAGGAGCACTGCACACAGGATATATGGAAGAAGAACTCAGATGTCCTAAAATAAAAATAATCTATTAACAAAATGTCATATTTGGTTAAATATTTTTTTCGTGTACCAAAGGTTTTAGTCTTTGTATAGACTACTGGTAACAAGACAGCCTACATTTAAGAGTCAACAAGATCAGTAAAAAGCTTTTAATGACATCAAAAAGGTACACAAAAAGGGAAATATTACCAAATCCTAGAGCTGAAAGAGAACTCTGAGGTAACTTCAATTCCTGAATTTTGTAGGTAAGGACCCTTGAACAAATGTGTGTAGTATCTTACGCTAAATCAAACAACTAGAATAAGACAGAATTAGAAAATCTGAATTCTAGTCCTGCCTCTCAGGCCAGCATTCTTTTCACCCAATTCTTAACAATTGCATTTTAAAGATACCAATACATTTTTAAAACTGTGTCAACATTTATTGACTCCTCCCCTTCAGTGTTTTTACCATTTTGTGAACAGCCCATGCTTACCTATGTACTACATGGGCCCTCCATAACTGAGGGGTATTTGATACTACTGATGTCACTTAGATTCCTAAGCGGGATAAAACATTTGCTGTCCTTAATGTAATTATATACTCTTAATTTCCTAAACCATGGGCAAGCTTTCTTTTTCTTTAAGATAGTAGAGACTATTTTAGGCTTTACTAGCCACAGAGTTTCTGCTGCAACTATTCCACCCTGCCAATCGAGAGCAAAAGCAGGTACACCCAAAAGTAAACCAGAGGTGTGGCTAGATTCAATCAAATGTATTTACAAAACAGGTAGGTGGCCCACAGTTTGCCAACCCCTGTTCTAAATTACTAAATATAAACTACTAATTATAATATAAAAATGTTATACAGGACATTCATCATATTTTCAAAGCATTTCAACATAATTTTAATAATTTTTTTAAAAAAGTCCTCAAGGAGTATAGCAGTGCTGCAGAAGGGCACAATTAGCACTGCCCAATGGTATCTCTGAGCTGAACAGAGAACAGCTTACCCTCCTAAGAGACCCGATTAAAAACAAAATTCTTAACACTAGCATTTACTGTATGCTGTTTTTGCCAAACAAAACGAATTTCTTCTTTCTCCCTAGAACTCCTCTTCTTCTGCCAAATATTTCTCTTACATTTGCCGTATGTTCTACCTGGAGTTCAGCAGTGAAGATCATACTGTTTTGGCTAAGGGAATAGCTCTGAAAATTGTGTCAATGCAAACACCATTTTTTTTCAAACTTTAACTTTCTTTGCACTGATGCCTCTTTTAGTAAAATATACAAAAACGCAGAATTAAGAGTTATCAGAACACTGTTAATACCCCAATTCCTGCTAGAAATTAGAAAAGATTAATACCTGATAACACAGCACTGAAAAGCATTAAGTCATCAGTCCAAAAAATGACAGAGAAGTAGAAAAGACCAAAAATGCACACTCTGACTACAAAAAACAAAGAACTGGGATAAAAGAGGGATTTTGTGTTGGTTTTCTCGATACCCTAGAATTGTGGTTCATGATCTATGTCATCTATTGTGTGCAATTAGAGTCACCTGGGACCCTTGTTAAAACAGCCTGGTACGTGCACCCCAGAGTTTGTGATTCAATAAATCCTGGGTATAGTCCAAGAATTTTTATTTCTAACAAGGTGCCAGATAATGCTGATGCTGCCGGTCTGAGGACCACATTTTGAGAACCACTGCACTAGGATAAGGATGATAAATATATACCAGGACCCACAAACTCAGAACCCTTCAGAGTACACAGCTTCAGGCAGTCACTACCAATATTACCAAAGGTGGCAAATAAGGCACAACCTTGTTATTATCTCTGCCCGGGAAACACAGTTTTTCTTCATAAAGGCATCATGAAAATGTTTCAGAAATCAGTACTTAAGACTACAACTAGCTGACAAATGTCAGAATAATCTGAAAACATAATGAGAATTTATTTAAGTTTTCAGCGTAGGGTACTTAAAATAGTATTTCCATTTCTGCTTCCATGTGGATTTACAAACAGAAGTTGTGCCTCTTTTTAAATACCTTACTAAATATTCATGGATTATCAAGTCTGATTAGTCTCTTTCTACAAACTTTACAAACCTGCTGATGGTTTAACACTTATTATTTCAACTCCTTCTGGCAAATTCAACTCTTGGCTATAAACCATTTCTGAAGTCAGAGTCAACTTGCTGGTACTCTGGAGATTTGCTCTGCAAGCCTGATACTTCTGTGAAAAAGGAGATACGATCCTCTCCGGAGAAGAAGAATAATGTTCTTCTGGCTGCCAAAGTGCTTCAGATATTTTTGTATCTACTTTTTCATCTATAAAACATAAGAAAAGAACCAAAAACCGTGGGGGAAGGACCCTGTAAGTATTTTTTTTTTTTAAAGATTTTATTTATTCGACAGAGATAGAGACAGCCAGCGAGAGAGGGAACACAAGCAGGGGGAGTGGGAGAGGAAGAAGCAGGCTCATAGTGGAGGAGCCTGATGTGGGGCTCGATCCCATAACGCCGGGATCACGCCCTGAGCCGAAGGCAGATGCTTAACCGCTGTGCCACCCAGGCGCCCCAGGACCCTGTAAGTATTAAAACTGCTGTATTTTATAATCCCAAAGCCTTAGAAAAGATAAGAAAACATATTAATAGGATTCTTTACGGAAAGAAAATCAGAGAATCCATTTGCTTTTTTAATTAACTGAATAAACTACAATTATTTTCACTCAAAATGAATAGGTTTAAGAAATACGCACTGAACTAGCTAACCATATATAATTTGTTAATTTAAGACAAAAGTTCAAAAGATTTGAAAAAAAAAAAAAAGACTCACCCAATGAGACAGGAATGGACTTTAAATGTAAATTCCACATGTGTAACAATGAACGGTTGTCTTGGGTACACTCTATTACAATTAGGTAGAATTTCTCAGAAAATCCATTAGGTGAGTTTCCTGTTGGTATTAATATTTATCACTATTAACATGGATAAATGAGATAATTTATTAAATATGCCAAGTTAAAATAAATGAATTTTTTAAAAATTACAAAACTCTTACCTAAAGTTCTATATACAAAGTAGCATTATAGAATTCAATCAACTTTTTGATCACATGAATTTGTATTAAATTAAAATTTTAACAATTATATGTATGCTATGCTTTTCATTTCTGAATTGACAGGCTTAAAAAAATCACATATCACAGTAATCACTATCACATGATGTTCACATAGGTTAAACTATAAGGACATTTCTGAACAGGTGGGAACTATGTGACAGATACTTTAAATCAACATATCATGATTAAAACTGTATTGCCAAACATATTTCAAAGTAAATAACTTCCATAATGGAATGACCTATTAATGAAGTTTATCTAAGAACCAAAATAAAAGTATTCATCATTCACATTATTTAAGAAAACTTTTCTTAGTCAAAACTGCATGATTTAAGCAGCATATAAGCTGTTCAAAATAAAAAAACTGCATCTAAAATATAAAATCAGTGATTCATTATTGCCTGGAAAAAAAATTAACTTGGTTTAATGATGGACTTTAATTCAAGTTTTCTCAATTACAAACTAGTTTTTACTATGTAAAAACTTATGTAAAGAAAAATTATAAAAACCTATATAAATCATAGAATATATAAAAATCAGAAAAATAACCACAAACATCTTAAGTTATATTGTGTTAAGAGACTAAATGAAAAGGTAACTTTGGGAATGTGTTCTGGGTGAGTGAGGCATTTAAATTACACGAATTAAGAAGAAGGAGGGGATAAGGGATTATGACTAAAGAAAAAACATCAGAGATCAATCTATTTCTGATAATTTTACTAACAAGAAAGAATGTCCTAAAAATTAAAGGATCTGTGAAATGTTTCTTCTCTTCTTGACATTAGAACAAAGTAAGATGAATGCGTCATACCTTGGGTGTTTTCTGGAAAACCCTGATAATGAAGATGATAGTTTTTAAGTAAAAGTAAGAATTCCCAAAATATTTTAAGAAAAAAATAGGAGAAATATTCAGTTTTAAAGAGAAAAAAATAAATTAAAAATTGAAGAGTCCTAGAAAAGGAAATGTCAGAGTAGATTTAAGATCACAATAAAACTCCACCTTAAGCATGAGAGTAATTTCTTTAAAAAAAACCTTAAAGAGATTTGAATCATTAACAATATTAATGTTATCAATATTTCAATATAAAAAAGGAAAAATAAAGAACATTTTGTTGATATAAATAGCCCTTTATCCTGTACCTGACATCTTTATTTCCCATTTTCAGTATCTTTCCACCATTATATTAAGAGCTTACCAAAGCACTATGTTTTGCACAGTTCACCAATTCTCAGGGAAAATGACTAAGTGAAAACAGTGGTAAAAAATTAGACATTCCATGTAACAGTGCAAAACTCATAGTAAAAGAAAAATGGAAAAACATGGAATTAAGAAACAGTGTGTAAGTAAGAAAAATAGTCTGGAACAAATACAGAATGAAAATAGTATTATGTGGGGCTTAATAACGGACTTTTAAAAGCACCAGGCACAAACTGTATGGTTCATTTATAAGGAAAGTCATTTCTGAGGTTGGTTTGGCTCTGTAATTAAAACTGATGACCAAGAGATTTGAGCTTCATTTTGTTCTGTTTTCCTCTGTGCAAAATAACAGTTAATTTTAAGTGGAGGAGTTTAATATAATTTTTTAAATGTTTAACTCTAATAGTATTAATTAAAACACTTCATCATTAAATTATAACTTGAAGTTTTCAGCTTCTGCTTTAAATTGTAGATTTCTAAAAGGTCAGGCATCCATATTATCCAAATTGTTAGGGCAGGACTATATCCATGCAAAGAGTACTCATATACTACTAATAAAAAAATCTCTATTATGCTTTTTAAAAAATATAATTGACAAACCCCTTTAATTTTTTCATGTTTATTTCCTGGTTTAAGAATTAAAAAAATACTGGGCGCCTGGGTGGCTCAGTCAGTTGAGCATCTGCCTTCAACTCAGGTCATGATCCCAGGGTCCTGGGATCAAGCTCTGCCTTGGGCTCCCTGCTCAGTGGGGAGTCTGCTCCCTCCACTCCTCCCCCTGCTCATGCTCTCTCTCTCTCCAATAAATAAATTAAAATGTTAAAAAAAAAAAAGAGAAAAGAATAAAAAACTGCTGGTATTTATATGGTAAATAAGATCACAAACCTACACAGCAAAATTTAAAGTGCATATAGATATGAAACATACATCAACTTATCTTTATTTACTGTTTAACATACTCTACACAGTATTCCTCATTACATAAAAAAAAGATTCTTTACCTGCATCAGATAATATTCTGTCTTTTCCCAGACTTTTCTTCTCAAGGTTATTCAAAATGAAATCTTCTTGAAAAACATGAAGCAGCTGGGTTTTTCTGCCTTGCTGAATGTAAATAAACACCAACATAAGTTGACATATATGTTATTTACCTAATGCTGAGTGGCCAAAAAAATAATACTTACAAGTTTGGTAATGGGATCTAACGCGATAATGCATCCTGGCCTGGCTGTTGACTGTTGACTTACGATGTTAAACACTTCACCAACGTATTTCTGTTTTTTAAAAAAAATGGATATCTCCCTTATTAAACAATTAAATTAAAAAATCATTAATAAATAATATGAAATTTCAGTTATAGTAGATAAATAATAAGTAAGTTCAAGTGGGGCTAAATAAATTCACAAGTCACTTTCATTATAAACATTCCAGGACTTAACCTTACTATTCATTACAGGGGAATGAACAGGAGTTACGGGTCAGTCAATGCAGAGAAGAACAAAAGCAATGTGTGGTGATTGTTAGAGGGAAGAATATTTTACCTCTATAAATGTGAAAGACTGAATTCAATGTCACAGAAATGTTCTAAGAATCAATACTTTTTAGGCATTAATTTTGAGGTGAGAAAGATGGAGCTGAAGAAACAAGTTGCTATACTACTTACGTATGCTGATTTCTCAAGCTATGCACGTCCTGACTGCTCTAGTCAAGGCCACATTGTTAAATTTGATCTTCGTCACACTTAATCTATGAGCAGCATTTGATTCTAGTGATCACTCCCTTCCTGAAATAACTGTCCTCACTTGGTTTCCACTATATACCACATTCACCCCGCTTTTAACAATGGGATGCCCCAGGGTTCAATCCTATCACTTCTACTTTCCTTCCGTGATCTCATCCATCTTCACACCTTTAAATTCATTTTCCGACAACTACTTATTTTATAGCTTCAGGTCAAACCTCCCTTTAAATTACAGACTAGCATACTAGATCTCTTGGGTGTCAGTCATCTCAAAATCAACATGTTCAACACTAGGCTCTCAAATCCACTTATTTTTCAAAATCAGCCTCTTAGACATTCCTCTCAACTCAACTCAAAGTCATTCTATTCTTCCCTGTGCTCACACACAAACATGAGGCAGCATCCTCTTTTTCTCACACAAGCTCCACATCCAGTTCAATCCTGCCTATTCAATGTTCAAACCACATTCAGATTTGACCAATTTTATCATCTTTACCACTACCACTTGCTACGATTCTATACCCCTTTGAGTCGCTCCTGGACTACTGTATGTATACTGTACAGATTCCTGCACTGGCCTCTCTGATGCTACTTCTGCTTCCCATGTCTGATCTATACAGCAGCCAGGAAGATCTTTTCAAAACCTAAGTGAGATCATATCAATCTGTCATTATCTTCAATGGTTCCTATGTTATTCACAGCCAAAGTTACCACAATGGTCCAGAAGGGCTTGTAAGATCGGGCTAGGCTAATTTTCTACCTTTATCCCTGCCTACGCTCTACCTCACTTACTCCGCCCCAGCCACGATGTCCTCCTTGCTGCTCCTTTACATACCAAACATGCCCTGACCTCAGGATTTCTGCCCTGGCTGTTTCTCTTCCTAAAATACTCTTTCTCTAAATATCCACATCCATGTCCTTCATTTCCTGCAGGTCCTTACTCAAATGGTACCTTTTCTGTGAGGCTTTTTCTGACCAGCACCTTACCCGGCATTCCCTTCTGCAACACAGTTTCTCTATGTAGTATTTATTGATACATTTTTACCTTTTTTTTTTCTATACCCCTTTCACTAGAATGTAATCTCAGATTTTTGTCTGTTCTCTTCACATCTAAATTCCCAGCATTTAAATAAGACCTGAAAAATAGAAGGCCCTCAATAAATATACATGTTTCTACTATAACACTGTTATATGTATTTGGAAAAACCTTGCATTCTGAAAAACCACACATTAAAAATAATTCAGGGGAAAGATAGGATTGGAGCAGACCACTGACGCCTATGCAGCTGTATAACCAGAACATTAACAAAAACATTAACTGGTCACTGAGGAGATGGCTTGAATCTCCTAAACAAGAAGCTCAGTATGGCTGAAGGTTACCTCAGGGGATACTGAAAAATACCAGAACTCAGAGTGGAAATACTAGCTTGCTGGAGGCGCTAAGACAATGCAGATGGTGGGTTGCTTTTAGCTGTGCACAGGAAGAAGTGCCACCTGTCACAAGACAAAGGCTTTGCGATGGTGTTGAAGGACTCCTAACTGTACTGCAACCAAGCTGAAAGCTTTTTCCTTTCTTGGTTAAGATCAAAATTCTACTGCTGTAACTCCAGCTCCCACTGCCTTGAAAAAAACTGCAGAGGAACCAACATAACTTCCACATTTATATTGCCAGTAGTCCTCATTTATCTCTGAGCAAAAAAGCATTACAGAAACACATATTGTATGACACTAGACTCTTATTTTTGGAATGAATGAAAGAAATGGTTTCTTTTTAAAGAAGCTGAGAATCGCTGTAATGGTACATTGCAAGTGTGAAGAAAAATAAACTAACTACAAAATATACATCTATTTATTACAAAATTATATGTCACAATTCTAGAACATGCCTAAAAAGTATACACGAAGTATCTGAAACTTCATACTATACACTTAATTTTAAAGGCCATTTACTTACAGAAATGTCAGGATTAGAAAGCTCATACAGAAGTTTCTTGGCATCAATAACAGCTTCATATAATCTCAGATATTGTCCATCACTTGCTACGAAGCATGCACTAGGAGAGTTGCAGTATGCACCTAGAAAGTATTTACAAACATTTAAAATTTAACCCTTAAACGATAATATCAGAAAAGCTAAATTTCTTAAATAAAATTCAGAAAGCTTACCTAGACAGTAACTGGGTATAAGAGTGGGCAGCCAGGCCACATTGGAAAATGCAGAAACATGTAGAGAATTAATCCGGGCAAGTTCAGAAACACCTCCAGAAAAAGACAATGGCCCAACCGGATCAACTCTCCAAAGAATAAGCTCACTATAAACTGCATTGGGATCCTGAAATGTCACGTCAACGCTGCTTTTATTCTGTTGTGCCATAGAACATTCTTCAGTATTTACAGGATCGCAAGGTTGCTTTTGGTTATCAACATCTGGTGTCCTTAGTGCATTATGGTGTGACGTTGTCAGCAATAATGGTAATACTGAGTGGCAAGCCAAATCATTAAGATGAAAGCGATGACCACAATATCTGGATTTGTGAGAAATACTGAGAACTGTAGAAAAAGCAGACTCTTCAGCAAAACTGACCAGCCACTGATTCAGAGAGCCATCAGCATGCTTTGAAATCATCATAACATTGGGAGTAAAAATACTTAATTTTAAACTATTAGTTGATTTACTGTGGCCAGCAGAGATAAGCATTGATGTAGACCGTGTGAGGCTGGCAGGTTTTTGTTTCCCTTGCTGAATAGCCAAGTCAACATTCTTGGTGCAGGCATACATCACTATGCTTTTACAGAGAGAGTTCGCATCACCTGTGGGAAAAGCTACAGGAATTCTGGAAACAAAGGACACCTAGAATTAAGAAAGTAAGCATTAGAACATATGAAATAACACAAGGAAATAATACAAAACAGTACCCACATTTAATGAGAAGCAGCTCTCCAGAGATCATAATAATAGTACCTGGACTTGACGAAACATACCAGGCTGGTATTCGTCCAGCCAATCCACATGCCAAACTAGCAAAGAGCCATCCATGGGATGAATACTGAATAGCATGTCTGCATTTTTACTCCATTCAGACAGAAGTACTTCAATCTGATGATCAATGGCAGCTGATGGTAATGGTACAAAACTTGAATTTGGTACCATTTTATCACTGCCCAATTCCTTTTTTTCATGATTTATTTTCAGATCATCCACACCATCATCCATTTCTATAAGCAAAAGAATTAATGAACCAAGTAAATACAATTAAGCTATTAAGAAAGATCTTTGTAAATGCATTCAAGATGAAAAACATAAAAGCTTTCATATAAACAAGAAATTGGCTCCTCTTTAAAAATAAATTTGCTCCAGGGATATAAGGCCACTAGAGTTAACTCAGCAGTCAGAGGGCCTAGAGGACTGAGTCAGTGGATTAATGGTAGAGGACTGATACTGGACTGGAAAATAGGTAAACTGGTTGTACCACAATTCAGAAGTAAAACATACTACACTTCCCTGGACCTTAGTTTTTCTCAATGAAGGAGGAAGAACTGAGTCTACAATTCTGGGGTGAATTATTCAAATATACTATTGGAGTGTAATTTGTACTTTCTTCATAATATTGGATTTTTTAAAACCTGAGTCTGCTACACTAGAGATGCTCTAGGTATATGCACTTATAACTGATACAATGCCTTAAAGAAACTATTGTAAAGAAATACATTTACAGTGTCCAATTTCCAGATTTCCTTCTATACACAGGTAATTTCTAACAAGTTCCCAGGTAATGTCAATGCTACCAGGCCACAGACAGTCCTTTAAGTAGCTAGGCCCTAGCGACTGACAGAAGCATAAGCATAGAGAGCCTGTATTATTCTCTAAGAGAAAGACACTGGGAACAGGAATACCAATACCGGATTATTAACTGACTAGTCCAAAGTTGTATTAAGACACTGCAATTTTGAGTTTCTGAAGCTAGTAGCTAGTGTTACCCCAATATAAAAATCTTAGCTATTGTCAACAAAACTTAACATTTTTTTTATCCTTCTTAAAGCTTTACCTTCATCAGATTTTACATCTGCCTGATTAGAGTCTTCCACACTGGCCTCAGAAGATGGTTGTTCAAAACTTTTTCTAAGTTGCTGTAAAAAGACTTCCATGGACAAAGTAAAATGCAACTCTTTGTTGTTCAGCCAGTGTACCACAAAAGGCCCACTCTTCTCATTATTTTCACTTAGACTTAGAGATGTGATAGAAGGAAGAAGTGGAATGTCTATAAAGAACAACAAAACACACACACGTAATTAATATTTCTATCATTCCAGCGTACAAAACATTTCATGTCTCCTATTTTTACTACTGCTAATCTGTAAACCTCTGTACTAGATTTTAAATAAGACTCCCAATATAATGTTTGCCATGATTATTATCAATGATCACAGCTTTAAAAATGGTAAATTTAACATAACTATTAAAAAGGAAAACAATTACATATTCTAGGTCATAGAACATAATTTATTTATATATACATAGATATTTTCTTCAGTTCAAAAATATTCTCATTAAGAAATAAATCTATAATTTGTAGACATGTTAAGAGGAAAGTATCTTTAAAAATTTCTCCAAGAAAAAAATGCCTTCAATACGTCAAAGGAATAAGTGACTTATCTCAATTTTAACAACTTATTAACTTAAGTTTTTAAATGACCTACCTAATGCTAAGCTAGATAATGCCAATTTATTAGCATCAAGATTCAAGTTGGAAAGTAGAAACTGAGATCCCCATCTTATACTCAAGGAAGGCATTCAAGACAAAACCAGGTAAAAAAATTCTTTCTTCGTATTATTTTTCATCTAATTGTTAAATTAAGTATATTGAAGTACAAATTCAGAGTAAATTGTGACAAATGATAATCCCTAATTAATAGAGAGGTGAAGAAAAGTTTGTCTACCATACTAAATCACATCTAAACTAAATCATGCTGGAATCTGCTGAACAGTAAAGGCTAAAATGGATTCAGGGAAGGTAAACTATTTTCCACAGAACAAATTTGTTGATTTTTTTTAAAAGAAAAGAAAAATAATTTGACTTAATTACCTGCTGGAACAATGTATCAATTATTAGACACCAATAAAAACAGTATTATAGAGAATGGATGATAAAGGAAAGGATAAAAGAAACTTTCTCCTATTCTTTCTGTTGGAGGAAAGTTCTAAGAGTTCATAGATATATCCAATTCAATCCAAGAGCTCTGTTTATAAATGCAGATTCATTACTATAATTACTTGATTAGTATTTATCTATCCCCTTCCTAATGATAGGCTTCAGGAGAGCAAGGATCACACCAGTTTCCAACACCACTATACCTTCAGTTTCTACCACTATCTCTAGTTGCTATTTGGCACAGGCTAAACACTTAGTAAAAGTCTTGAGGGACTGTACTGCCAATCCTATTATACCTAGGTGGATATACATTAGTGCCAGAGAATCAAAGAGGCCCTCAAGAATCTTATTCAGTATGATTTTCTGATTTTCAAGTTACAATCACCACAAGAGAAATCAGCAATGACTCTAGGAGACCACAGGCCTAGCTGTTAAATATGCGAAGCAGAGGCTAATGCAGGCTTTTAGCAGCAGTATTCTCAGTAAAAGGAACCTTACCATTTCTTCTATCTCCTGACCTCAAAGAATTTCATTAAAGCCATTTTTTATGAGAGATCATCAGGGTAAGGGCATAAGAACTAGAATTAAAAGAACATGCTCTTATGAGCTCTTCTCCTCTATTTCTATTGATGGGCAAAGAAGTGAAGCTCTATCTGAAAGTTTGGCCTTGAACAAGAAACACAGCATCCAGAAAGGTCATTCCAAAAGGTCTAACTCAGGGAAAAGAGACCTCCATAGTGTCTAATCTAGCTGCTAATAATATTATTCTGCTTTGATTTGTTCTACCTATATGGATTTTCCTTAAGGACCTATTATCTAAAGAAAGGTTTCAGAGTTTTCCTAATTGGAAAGTTGTCAAGGAGATGCTACACTGGAACTTAGGGTTTATTTTTCTGTAACCCCTCAGCCTTTTCCACTAAAGGTAAGAATCCAAGCTTTATTTATTCTCAAAATGTTGTCCTTTATTCAGAAGAGACTTTCACAACAACTCCAGTAGTCTCAGAGCTGCCTCTGGGTATTACAAGCACTGACAGTGTATGTTTTTTGATAAGGGTAAGGGTATTTCCCAAGCCTATATAAAGTTTTACTAAAAATAGTTCAGTATCATCCCCCTTCATTTTCTTGGCTCATGGATTCTTTTAGAGTTGGGACTGTTGTTAACCAAATGAAAGCTAAGAAAATCAGCAAATACTCTTTATTCCTGGTGGAAGTATCTCTACCGTTAACTTACCAGAACGTTTCTCACTTTGATTCAGGTAACTAATGAACCACATTTATTGTTATGTTTCCTTGAAGAATGTAATATTACTTCAAATCTAGGGAGACAAACTGTAAGAGACGCTTAGCCATAGGTAACAAACTGAGGGTTGCTGGAGGGGAAAGGATGGGAGGATGGGGCAACTGGGTGATGGACATCAAGAAGGGCACTGGGTGTTATGTAAGACTGATGAATCACTGAACTCCACCTCTGAAACTAATAATACACTATATATTAGTTAACTGAATTTAAATAATAAAAAATAAATTAAATTAATGGAATATTAAAAAAATAGGTAATGCTTATTTTATGCATAAGAGTATCTCCATATATACAAAAACCCAATAGTGGTTAGCTATAGGGGAGAAGGACTAGGGTGGGGCAAAGGTGAAAAGAGGCTTTCACTTTCCACTTTCTGTACAGATGGTATTTATCATGTGCAAATACTGTTTTTAATCTTTTCCCCAGTAATATTCCAAGATTCCACTTTAAATGCCACAACTCTGATCATTTGTTTTATAAACTCACAGAAAACATTTACTGAAAGATGAGCACTTTAAATCTTCAAATTCACAGATAAATGCAGATATTCTAGATTTTTAAAAATCTGTCTAATAGTACATATTTGACTACGGGAGGTAAGTTTCTTAATTCTGCCAGTTATAACTTCTACATATTTCTGCCCTATTTCTGGAAGATCGCCTAAGATCAAGCATTAGACACAATGGTTTTATTTTAACGACTCTACAATAGTTAAAAAATACTATTCTGTGGTGTTAACCTGTTAAGTGTTAGCTCAGATCTCAACTTTTAAATAAACTAATTAAGAATCTCAATGACTTATTAAGATCTTAATCATAAACCAAATCATAGCTTTAAAAAGCAAGTAAGCAAAGACCTATTTTTGTGTAATTAATGAGCTGGCTATAATGAAAAGTTAGATAAGCAAGTCACCTTCAATTTATTACTTATTCAAAACCAGAAATAAAATATCTTTCTTATAAAATTAATTTGCTCAAGTCCAAGAACAGTTGTTGAACAGTGTTCTATTACCTGTGGCTGGGTTGATGCTGGCGGCAATGTGGAAGTGGCAAAGTGCGTTGGCATGCAGTGGAGCATTCCTGTGGACAAGATGAGGGTCCTGCTGGTGTGGCAGGTACCCCGTATGTGCTACAACAGCAAGTGATCTCCTATGACCTCTGCGAAAATGTCTCAGATTTACCTGTATGAGTAAAAACAAAGTAAAACCAGTGGCTACAATGTCATAAGCACATATATTTATCGGTTACAAAACGATTGTTAGACATTATTCTCGATTTCATTTTTCCATTTTAATTAACTAATTTTTAATTCCAGTATAATTAACATCATTATGTTAGTTTGAGGTGTACAATATGGTGATTCAACAATTCCATACATTACTCAGTGCTCATCATGGTAAGTGTACTCTTAATTCCCTTCACCTATTTCACCCATCCTCACACCCACTACCCCCCAGGTAACCATCTCTTTGGTTTTTTATCTCTTTTTTCTTTGTTCCTTTCTTTTGTTTTTTAAGTTCCACATATGAGTGAAAGCATATGGTATTTGCCTGACTCTGACTGACTTATTTCATATATTTTCTATTTCAGATGAGTTTATATGTACAAACATCTTTCAGTGCTTTTGTGCAGCAAATTTAAAACCTGAAGAATAAGCTTAGCACTAAACTGCCTAACTTCTTTTAACAATCACAGAATATTTTGCAATTTTTATTTGGTTTATTTTCTGATAATTAATTGTTATAAAACAAAAATACACAACGTGTCTGTGGATAATGATGTCTCTATGCATACTGCTCCCTTTGCATCCAGTTTACTCCCTATGAGCATAAAGCATTGAACAACATCGCCATCATACATTAAGATGATATTTCAAGTATCATGGTTAATCCGCTAAGCTTCTTCACAGAGATCGTGACATCTGACCCATAAGGCAGAGTGCTGATATCTGTTTATTCTCATCTTTCATATGATAAAATAGTTTCTACAGGATGCAAGGTCATCTAAACATAGAATGAGAGTCTTCTTTCCTTGAATAATACTTTCCCTTGAATAATATTCTTTCCCTGAATAATACTTTCAGGTATTATTACACATAACCATTTTATCAGTTGTTAAGTCTCCAGGCAATATATATTTAATTATATTCTGAGCCCTGAGAATACTCTCCAAATTTGACAAATAGTTTTTCCGTAATTATACAAAGCATTCAAAGACAAATCACTTTTAGATCTGTTTTCCATATCAAGAAAATAAGAATCTGTATTACTAATCTATGTTCAATTAATTTAAACATCAAAAATTTACTTTTACTTTCTATACTAATCATTAAAATAAACACTTCAAGGGGCACCTGGGTGGTTCAGGCAGTTGAGTGTCAGACTCGATTTCAGCTCGGGTCATTATCTCAGGGTCATGAGACTGAGGCCCTGGTTGGGCTCCAAGCTGGGCATGGAGACTACTTAGGATTCTCTCTCTCCCTTTCCCCCTGCACCCCGCCCCACTGTACTCTCTCGTTCTCTCCAAAAAACAAAACAAAACACAAAAAACCCCACAAAAACAAACAAAACAAAAAACTTCAAGTTCCGGGAGGTTCTAAAGATTAACAAATATAGAACAGAATCGGATAAACTATTCTAATCATTCCTGTAATTATGACAGGACAAAACACCCCAACCTCTAAACCAAGTAAAAATATAAATAATTCTTACAGTCAAATCTTTGCACTCTCAGATTTTCATTTGTTATTTTAGCTAAGTGTGATCTTCCTTTTGTTATCATCAGTTAACCTAAGATTAATTTCATAATTATAAGTAGTTTTATGCTCTTAAATACTTAAGCATATTTTTGGGGTGCCTGGGTGGCACAGCGGTTAAGCGTCTGCCTTCAGCTCAGGGCGTGATCCCGGCGTTGTGGGATCGAGCCCCACATCAGGCTCCTCCACTATGAGCCTGCTTCTTCCTCTCCCACTCCCCCTGCTTGTGTTCCCTCTCTCGCTGGCTGTGTCTATCTCTGTTAAATAAATAAATAAAATCTTTAAAAAAAATTTAAAAAAAAGTTTTCTGAGAATTGTTTTCCTTATATGTTTTTCATAACTAACCATATAACTTGCAATATTAATTAGGATGAATGTTACAAAAAAGGCAATGTACAAAAGGTTTTAAAACTTGTAGGAAATAACATCTAACAAAAATACTTACATCCAAAGCATTTTGAACTCGTTCTTTACTGGAAGCATTTCTTTTGAAGTTATTTGTTAAATTAATTGGTTCCACCCAATGGTTGCAGTCACCTCCATATAACAAACAATCATTTGGTAAAAATGTCTCTACCCAAAGACGACATACATTATCTTTGCAGCAAGTCAACAATACATTACATACAGAGGCCCTGAGGAATAAAAAGATTTTAGAGGAAAAAATATAAATTTCACACATTCTACAGTGTTTCTGTAATTAATTAAACACAACAAAGGTACTGATGAAGAAAATGTCAATATACACTTATGCAATGTATTCAGTCAAAACCATTAAAATTGAGTGGGCATTTGATTTCATCACAGCAAATACCTGCTAACCCATTTCTTTTCTGCCTAGAATTTGGTAGTTCCTGTTTTAAGAAAAGATTCTTCTTACAGCCAAAGAACAAAGACTGAGACAATGCCATAATCTTTCAGTCACTAAGCAAGGGAAAAAACCTACATC
The DNA here is from genome assembly GCF_017311325.1 of Ursus maritimus. Taxonomy (NCBI): domain Eukaryota; kingdom Metazoa; phylum Chordata; class Mammalia; order Carnivora; family Ursidae; genus Ursus; species Ursus maritimus. Next base: position 71,436,713 of record NW_024426663.1, read on the forward strand.
TTCTTTTAAAATGTTGTGATTTATTCAGTGGATGGTTACCATTCAGATTCCTTCATAATACTTCATTTTTACTTTCTGTAAAGCTACAAGCACACCGGTCAGTAACAAGCTACACTAACTATTTAGTACACTTATTCTCTCCTTGCTCAACATTTGCAAAAAGCAATGACTACATGAATAGAAAAATCACAATAAAATAATTACTAGTCACCTCCTTCCTTATTCTTGACTTCTACTGAATTCATTGTCTTTCCAGTCACAAAATAAAAGCAAGATCAATTACATACATATTAATAAACCCCATCAGCATCGGGAGTTCAAAGGTTGAACCCCCATCAACAAAGACTACCTTTATTGGGTAACTCATCAAAAAAAAAAGGAAAGAAAGAAAAAGAAGTCACAATGTCCTGTAGTAGACACATATTCAAACTAATCAGACTGAAAAACAACAATCAGTACAAGACTTCTATCAATTAACTCAGTAAGTTAAAGAAAAATAAAGCGGAAATCAAAATATTTTGTAGTAGTCGCTTTGTTAAACCTATCTGCTTGATTTAAAAAAAGAACTCTAACAAAGGGGAAGAAAAAGGAGGCCATCATGTTTTATGTGAGTTGCTCTCCCCTTCAGCTCCCGTCCTCTGTTCTCTCACCTCTCCCTTCCCCACTCCTTCCTCTGCCTACCCTCCTGCCTTTCCCCCATTTCCATCTACTCTCTGAGCCTCCCCTCTCTGTGCTCTCCCCCAGGGCTCTGCTTCTCAGCCTCTCCAGGCCACTCTCCCTTTGCACCTCTCCCCACGTGCTAGGGCCCCTCCTTCTTTCCTTTCTAAATTCTGTTTCTCCTTCCTTTCCCCACCCTCATGTCTTTCCCTCCTTCTTCACTTTTTCTCTGTCCCCTTCTGACCTCCTACCTCCTTCCTTCTCTCCATGTTTATCTAGCACATTCACATACACAGAGGCAGTGACAAGGAGATTAAAAGTAGGCAATCAGAAACAGAAGAAAATACATCAAAAGGCAATATGGAAAGCTGAAGGCTTGCAGTGCCCATCTGTAACTGGCAGAATGTGCAGACTTATGAAAGAAGAGCAGAAGGTAGTAGACTGAAGTAATAAATAGAGAGCAATCAGAAGAGGCATAAGAACTTAGACAAAAGGAACAAAACAAGCAAGAAAGATGCACAACTCTGAAGCCTGGAGAGGGTTTTGACCTGGGAGTGTGGGTAGCCCCAGGTGATCCTCCTCAGGATACTAGGCCTTATAGACAATCAGTACGAAGAGGTGCCAGGTAATCTAAGGAGAGCAGGTAAGAAATACCCTGCTCTGTCTGAGGCATTTCTCCGGCAATACCTCCTGTCCTTACATCTTAACAGGGTACCTTATCTTCTCTTCAATGGCACATCATATTTAGGTATGACCGCTCCCTCAAGATAAAAGGTGTGAAAGACAACCACATGATGGTAAGTGTCTGCAACACCTGTCCTTTCTTGATGTAACAACAGGCTAAGATGGTTTTGAAACTAGCTGTCTAGAACCAAATTTTCGGATGTTTTGGGGAGGGTATAACAAACCTCCCAACTTACCCTACATTCATCAGCGTTCAGTTAGTGAAGAAGTATATACTCATTACAAACACTACCCCATCCTTCTCTCTCGAGCCAGTAGTACCCTTGCATAAAGTATTACCATTTGGCTAAGTACCTTAATTTTATGTGAAAAACAATGCACGTGTATAGCCCAGTGAAAATGCCTTATCAGAAAGAGCAATGGTTCTTGATTTTAATGGGATCTCTGTCATTTTCATGAGAAAGGGTCAGCCTTCCCACCATATACCTGTAGGCAGCTGGTAAAGCAAAAATGAAATGTACAAGAGCTCAGGGAGATTAGCTGGTTCTTAAATGCCATGGACCAAAAGTAAAATTCTTGAGACCTCCAAGAGATACCCTAACAAACAGAAAATTCTAGTTCCATAACACAGTTCTTTATGCTGCAGAATATAGTTGGTAGGGATAAAATGAACACAGGCAGGAACAGAAATTGATATGTCTCGCTGGTGTTATCAGGCATTTGTCATGGCCCAGGGTAAGGCATCTGCCTCTGCCTCCACTGTGATCACTTGTACCATTACTGAGTGAACTAGGTCAGGAACAGATGTGACTGTCCTCTCTCAAAGATACAATACTTCACAAATCCCTTTTTTAGTTCTCTTGTGGTCTAACCACGTGCAAATGAAAACACTTGTCTGTATCAGAAGAAATCAGTCTCTAAAATGATGTAATCTTCATGGTTTGTGATGACAGTTACTTTTATTGGGGCCATACAACTTTTAAAACGAGAATTAACATATGCCAGAGCTCATTATATTCTAAACAGATTTTTATATACACTGGCAATGATCTCAGGAGTACTGGAGCAATAGTTCTCAAAGGGAAGCCAGCTTTTGCTAACCATAGATTCTCCACACTACTCTCCCTTAGCCTGAAGACTCAGGCACATGCTCCTAACAAGAGAACCATTACTGTTGCTACAGTGTCCTACTCCTACGCTTTATTGCACTAGTCAGCTGAGGTAGGAAGAATTGTAGCTACTGTACTAGAAAAAGCTCAAAAAAATCAGGTAACAATGATGGAAACCTGTCATTCTACATTTGTCTAAAACCATACAGTGCACAAAACCAAGAGCAAACCATAATCTAAACTATGGACTTTTACATGATAATGTGTTGATGCAGGCTCATCAGTTATAACTATCCCACTCTGGGGGAGGCTATCTATGCATGTGTGAGTACAAGGGATATATGCGAAATCTCTCTACCTTGCCCTCAATTTTAAACTACTCTTTAAAAATCAGTCTTGATATACATTTTTAAATAAAAAAATCTGGATATACTCTGCTGGCTCAGAAGACCAAAACTTAAGTCAACAAATGACCCAGGTGTCCTACTAAAGATCAGGGATAAAAGATTAAGGGAAAAACTGTACTGCTCCATGATGTGGCCAAATTGAAAATGGCCATGAAACAAAAAGCAATTTCTACCTACACTTAAGAAACAGGTCTCTGTATCTTACTAAGTATAGGCAAAAATTCAATGGGATATCAGGTCTTGCAAGGTCACAGGAAAGAAAGGAAGTATTGAGAGGTGCGCTCACGCATGCATGTATAGGCCAAACTAATACCTAGTTCAGGGCACAGTAATCTATTACTGCACACTCTTTTCCACAAAGATGTCGGATACAGTTAAAGAAATGTTTGAGGCCTCACGGTATATCCTCTCAATAAAACTGTTAAAAACAAAAAGGAAACCAGAGGAGATACACAGAGAAGTTACCAAATTAGGGAGCGAAATGTGAAAAACTCCACAAAAATGGCAATATGGGGAATGACTAAAAAACAAAAGAACGGGACACCTAACACAGAGAAGGAAAGATGTACAACTCTGTCACTTAAAGGCATCAAAGATGGAAGTAAAGTATCCTTTCACATGGCTCTCCTCTGAAGCATCAATCATAGCTGACCCATGGCTAGACATCTGCAGGCCAAGGACTGTGTAATATTACTAAAATCTTCCTAGGCAATAGCTATAGATTCTTAAAGTGAGAAGAGCAATCAATGTCAAAATGACATTCTCTTAATACACAGACAAAGTAACTAAATCGCTGACCTAGGCATGTATTTGCTTGTTTTACGCCAGGAAAATCCATTTACAGCTCGAGGATGGGCCAGATATACAAAGGAAAAGTCCATTTCTCCTTGGGAGTGTTTTTCTGAACTTTTATCCGGAGAGGTAACAGCTGTCCGCCAGTTTTCTACATTATACCATACCTTTAAAAGACAGTCATCCTAATGAGAAAAAAAAAAGAAAAACATCCACATCAGAATTAAATTAAAGATTCAGTCAAACAGCAAAGGTAAGAATTTTCTCCCCAATCACAGAACTTTAGGGATGAGAGGAATGGTGGGGTCCAGAGGAACTGAGAAGAAAATCTCTAATTCTGATACTTTTCTTTCAGCATTCCATAATTGTGTTTTGAGAATTAAAGTGCGTGAATGTATACTTTGTAAGGAATGGATCAAGGAAAATGCTAGTTATCATACACTATGCTAAATGGAGTCACTGAAGAAGACTGATAGATGAAGGGCTCATTTTCCCACTTAGCCAAACATCAAATAAGAAATCATTACCACCAGCAGGCTTATGAAGACTGCTAATTTTTGAAAACAAGAGTTTTCATCAAGTATCATATGAATGTTCAAAGTAAATGTTGGCAATGATAATAATGAGTTAATAGCTACTACTATATAAAATATTCTAAGTACAATTAAAATGGCATCTCTTAATTTGGGGAGTAAGGGAAAAACAAGGGGACTAGAATGTACCAGGTTCTGCTTTTAAGCTATAATTGCATTCTGATGCTTACAGTCAACCAGAATAAACAGCTTCACTTCTCTCCTAACAAAAACCTCCCTGAGGATTTAGGGTATCTCACATCCTCTGTCTACAGAAAGCTACAATCCATGAGAACAATGAACTTCACACATGGAGTTGTAAAAGTGAACTATTCGGTGAACCAATAATTACAAATAAATAATTTCAAGGAAATATACTATTCTGACATCAGCAGGTAAAAACGTGAAAATGATTACAAATATCCTCCTAGAAAGTCTGTAAGTTCTTGTATTTGCTCAAAAAGATTAACCACTGGACCAATATCAAAAAGTTGGTAAATGGCAGATTTATATCCAGATATACCTTTAAGTCTTTGTTTCAATTATACCATATTGCCTTTTAACACAATAATATTTAGCCAATTTTTGCATTTAACATTTTAATAGAAAATATTTTCAATGTAAATAAATTAATGAAGCCAGTTCATGTTTCTGATGTCTCAAAATAAACCAATAGCAATAGCATTTTCACAAATTACCTTCCCAGCAGTGGCAAAAAATTCTCCATCTGGTGAAAATTTCATTAAATGAATTTGGGAAGCAGTTCTGTAAATCAAACAGGTAAGAAATAATTTTTAAGGAAAATTAGAGAGAATTCAATATTACTTCTATAAACTACGTTCAGCAACTTGCTTCAAATAATGGAAAATTTTGTGATAACACAAGTTTCAAACTCAATTTTAAGTATACCTCACATATATAAAATAAAAAGTATAAATGTTTAAATTAAATATAAAAATTATTTTATGTGAAATTATCTAAGAATCTTGCAAGAATGACTGCTATTATCAGTCTTTAAAGCATAGGACAAAGAATCATAGCTCTCATTGCCTTAGAATATGAGAAAGAGAAAGATTTCATTTTCCAGTTTGGAAATCTAATTTTCAAAGCCATTAGATACCTATATTTTAACATACACTTTCATGGACAATACATCAAGATTTTGAAATGAATTCTCGCTTAAGGTAGCATTTACCTAATTAAAGATTATGTGCGGGATACTGGGGGACTTGCAAGCTGGCCGGAGTCAGCCTCCCGGCTTCACCTACACACTTGGTGCACACTTGCCTTTTTCTTCTTCAAGCAGCTTTGGCTCTTGTCCCTTCATTGCCTTCCCTTCCGGCTACCCTGTACACTGATCTCAAGACCACCCTCACTATCACTGCTTTCCTTTTCTTCACCCAATTTCCTGCTTAGACAGATTCATCTTTAATTTATTTGTGAAGGAGGCCAAAGAGGAATTCTGTCACAGTTTATTCCAAATTAAAATAACTTCTTCTAGGAAACAAACTGAAGGTTGCTGGAGGAGAGATGGGGGGGGGTGGGATAACTGGGTGATGGGCATTAAGGAGGGCATGTGATGTAATGAGCACTGGGTGTTACAGGCAACTGATGAAACACTAAATTCTACCTCTGAAACTAATAAAAACATTAACTTTTCTTCTTGATTTTAAATGTAAAAAATATGTAATAGAAAATATTGATACATATGTATGAAAAGAAGAAAATGAAATCATCAGTTTCACCACTACCACACACCCATTCCCAGGCAAAACCATTGCTAACATTTTAAGACACAGACTTCCAGACCCATCTCTCCACCCTCTCTACTTTTTGTGATAGGATATGAGGAAGGAGGGGATGGAAAGTGAGGTCATATTTACAATTTGCTTTGTAATATTTATTTTAAAGTATGTAACAAACATGTTTGCATATCAATGTGTATAGGTCTGTATTATCTTACTGGCTATGCTATTCCACTACAGATATATGCAATGCCTCAAAATAATTTAACCATTCACTGCTTTTTTCTCATTTTTGCTGCTATAAAAAAACTGGTGCAGCGAACATTCTTGTATATGCATTTTTATGCATCTGGTTAATTCTGAGGACATTCTTAAAACAAATAATTAAAAGTGCCTGATCTTCATGGCAGTCCTCTCCATGACTATGACCTTTGTCTCTAGGTCTTCTCAAAAGAGCAGTTAAGGCAGGTCCTTTTAAAGGGGAAATCAGTCCTCAGTGCTCTCCCGGCTCAAAATCCTCAAAAGAGCTTCCCAACTCGGAATAAAAGGCAAAAGCCTCACAATAACCTCTAAGCGGCCTTTACTCCAGACACAAGCTACGCACACCCTGACCACAGAGTCTGTGCTCGAGGTTCCCTCTGCCTGCAGCGTCCTTCGCCTGCTCCCTCAAGTCCCTCAGGTCTACACTCAGAAGTCACCTCTACTCTTCTTCCCCTTATCCTACTTACTTTTCTCTATCGTACTACCGATCTTCATCTAACATGTATAAAAAGTGTTTTAAACGCATCACAAAAGGAATGTGATCAAACTCGATGTTTTAAATGTGTTCCAGTTAGTGTAATGATCAGCTGCTTCTAAACTGAAACCCGAGTGCCATGGCTTTTCTGCTTAATTAAATAACCATCTCAAACAAATAGTATGTCTAATCCTAGTTATTACTGTAGACCCTGACCTTGATATAACTTAAGATTCTTCCCCTCTCCCAAATGCACGAAACACATTTCAAATTCTCAGTTGAACCCACAGAAGCCCTGCGGTGAAGGCAATATAACACTTTGCTGCTTCCTCTCCACAAGCTTACAGGAACTCTTGCTAAAGAATTTTCTATGCAAAATCCTATTCCCTCTCCATAGGTTAACCCTTTTTAAAACCTATGATCTAGCTGAGGGGTGCAAAATACATGGAACCAGCTGCTCTGAAACCTCTTTTCTAAACTCTCTATACCAGGTCTACCTTACTCTTGCTTTGGGATCTGATATATTTCTTATTACTGTTTCATATAAAACTGACTCAGGAAAAATGCCATTTAACATTCTGTCATATGGATTTACTGGTTTATAGTCTCTCTCTCCCTACCTGATCAGTGCTATAATCCAAGTACTTTTACCACTGCCTGAAACATGATAAACACTCAGCAAATATTTGCTGTATGAATGAATGAAACTTGGAGTTAGTATCTCAAGGGTATTAAAGAAATTAAGCCTGTTGATTCATACTTCCAAATTGCTTTACAGAAAAATACCAACTGCACTCCCTTATTTCAGAATAAAAGAGTACCTGTTCTCCAAACACTCACTAATAATGTATATATTATTCATCCTATTCTTTCTGGATATTTTGCATTTCTTGATTTTGAGTGAGGTCCATCAACTCTTACTTAATTTGCTATTATTCCTATGTACCACCATTTACAATTTTTCTCTTCATTGTCCATTTTTGTTTACTATTATCTGTTTTTTTCCTAGTTAGTTTTTAAGACCTCCTTTTAAAAAAGGCATTAACTACAAATTGCAAATATTTCCCCTCAACTTTTTAGTTTCCTTGCTTTACAGAAACTTTTTATTGATACAGTTCCAACTATTGATGTTTTCCTTTCCCTTCCTTTCAGTTTCTAGTTCTGGTATCATACCTAGAAAGTCTTCCCCAACCTAAGGCAGCATTTTTCATGCAACAGCTATAGAACATAAACATCAAATGTTAAATTTCCTAGTAGCCACATTTTTAAAAAGTAAAAAGAAACAGGTGAAATTATTCTATTTAAGGGGAGCCTGGGTGGCTCATTGGTTAAGCATCTGGCTTCAGCTCAGGTCATGATCCTGGAATCCCAGGGATCCAGCCCCCTGCCTCTGTGCTCAGAGAGGAGCCTGCTTCTCCCTCTCCCTCTGCCCCTCCCACCGCCCATGTGCGCACTCACGCGCTTACAGGCTCTCTCTCTCTCTCTAGCTCACTCTCTCTCAAATAAATGAAATCTGAAAAAAATAATAAATTATTTTATTTAAGCTGATATATCAAAAATATTACCATTTCAACATGTATCAATTAAAAAAATTAGCGATATTTTAAATTGTTTTCCTTTGCGTTAAGTTCTTGAAATCCAGTGTATATCGTATACCTACAGTTCATCTCAATTCAGACTGGTCACATTTCAAGGGCTCAAAAGTGGTATGTCACTAGTTGCTACCATAATGGACACTGCAGTTCTAAATTACAAAAATTCACCTGTATTTTCTTCTAGTATTTGTTTCATTGTATAGAAATTCAATGGTTCCTTCTTTTGACACTGATTGTGGTGTCAGGTATGAAACAGACTCTAATTTCATTTTCTCCACAGAGCTACCAAGTTTGCCCCATGATGTAAAATGACACTTTATATATTGAATCTCCCTGTAACTGTGTCTAATCCTGGACCCTAATCTATTTCTACATCAAAAACAAACTGCTTGACCAGCTCTAGCTTTAGATCATTTTACTACGCTATCTTCTTTCTTTTCTTTCAGTTTCCCTGATTTTTCCATATTTAACCTTCTAAAAGAAGTTTAAAACTATGCTCAAAAGTAGAAATTCCAATGGAATTTTGACAAGGATATGTTCAATACATAAAGTAACTTGGGAAAAATACACTTCTTCACAAAAGGAAAACTTCTAGTCAAAAGCATGGAAAGTGTCTCTGTCTCCTTTTGTATAATTTAGCAAGTTTCTACTTAATGATAATCATACAAGCTTAACAAATTTCTTATGTCTCTTTCCAGGTGTTTTATTCAATAATTAAAAAAACTGGATCTGCTGACATGGGAAATAGTGCATCCCCTGTGTATAAGAAAAGACCTATCACAGAATAAAAAATCAATACTTCTATGTTAGTGTAGTTTTACACAAACTAAAAGACATTCACAATAAAACCCACATGAACAGGTTTATCACTTTAATCCCCTAATTAATTGCTTACTTGCAATGCCAAATGCATCTCCAGTCCCCCAAATTAAGATCTGTTTTATCTGGATTTTCATCTTCAGATGGTTTCTCCAAGTTAGCATTGGACCACAGTTGCAAACAGCTAGAACCAGTTAAAAGACGATTGCCTAAAAATATATATACATTATTCACCATTTATTATTTATTTAATTAGTGAGTTAAGTCACACGGTCAAGAGTTTCATATAATACTATAAAAATAACACAACTTCTAAGAAAAGTTAAATAACGAAAAGATTTGGGGGAGAGAAAGAGGCTGTATTTTAATTTTGTTGAAGCAGCTTGGGAAAAAAGGGAATAGGTCGTATAATCTCTGATTTAACAAACATTTAATGAGCATCTTCTTTGTACCAAGCACTGCACTAGCCACTGGGGGGGGGGGAATACAATGACAAGTGAAGCACTGTCCTTTTTCATGATGACTTCACATTCTGGTAGAGACATACTGTAAAGAGAGACATGAAGTCATACAAGTTCAAATATATTCCCAAGAATGATTCATAATCTGGTTTATGGTTAAGGAATAAAGTATACAGTAGACTTAGAAAAAGAAATAAGGTTGGAAAAGTTTCTGGAGTCAGACTGTAAAGCATTTTCGAAGTTTGTAAGGATTTGGACCTTGTTATAGATAGTTGGGAGCTTTAAGTCTGTGGGGGTTATGTAAGTGGATCTGTATTTTAGAACAAGGGGTCTGAACTAGGGTGGGGAGATGTCAACAGATGGACTTGAAGAGGCCTGTAAAGCTCCCTCTGCTGAGATAATACGCAAAATTTATCTGTATAGCATGTACAAATTTTCTAGAGAGGTAATTCATAATTTTCACCATGCTTTCAAAAACTTCACTACACAAAGAAAGGTAAAGATTCTTTTTAAAAACTAAGACTAGAGATAGATGAGATGAGGAATAACAAAAACACAGGGAAACCTGGTTAACTGACTATAATACACAAAGGAAATCATGAGGATCTGAATCAAATATGAAAATAAAAGCAAGGATTTGAAAGCCATTTCAAAAGCAGAATTTTCAAGGCTTGACACCAACTAAAAAACAGGAGATACAAGAGGTTTCAAGGACAGATTTCAACTTATGACTTGGGTAACTGAGGAGAAGGCTATGTTGTCATCCAATCAAAAAAGAGAAAGAAAGAGACACAACTGTGGTCAAAAAGTTTAAAATAAGTAAGGCATTCACTTTGGCAATTAAGGACTGTGGAATTGTGTATCTCTAGAAAGATCACTTTACTTCAAAAGGAAAGTGGGTCTGTAACAAAACAGACTGTAGATCAGTAACTCTTGTGTCTAAATCCCAAATAAGTCACTTAGTTAGTCATGTGAATTTGATCTAGTGGGACAAACTCTGAGCCTCAATTTTCTTCTCACCTATAAAATCGTAAGTGTGATAGAGCTATTGCAATGATTAGCTATAATATGTATACCCCATCTAACACAGGCCAGGCACTTAGCAGAAGCTCAATAAATAGTAGCAACTAGATAGAAAGCCTCATGAACAGATAAAAACAGCTTAGAAAGCACCAATGAGACATTCCATTTACATGTGGTTATTATTCCACTGTTTAGAATAACAACAGACACAAGTTTTCTTTTTTTAAAATTGAGATATAACTTACATATAACATTATATTCATTGCAGGTGTACAACATAATGATCTGATTTTGCATATACTGCAAAATGGTCAGCACAGTAAATCTAGTTAACATCTGTCACCACAATTGGTTACAATTTTTTTCTTGTGATGCCAGAATTTCTAAGATCTACTTTCTCAGCAACTTTCAAATATACAATTAAGTATTGTTAACTATGGTCACCATGCTGTACATTACATCCTCAGGACTTGTATATTTTATAACTACAATTTTGTACCTTTTGTACCACCCCCCCTCACGTATTTCATCTACCCCTCATTCCTGCCTCTGGCAATCGCCAATCTCACCTCTGTATTTATGAGCTTGGTTTCTACAAATTTTCTTTAACATAAGCTGAAGTTGAATTAAGACACAGCATGAAGGATTAAGAGATTAATATAGAATACAAAATAATTCTAGTTATGAAATGATACAAAAATAGTTAAGGTGTGGTACAGTATACTGACCTGAATACAAAGGGTGGAGGTATGAATAGTAAAGTAGGGAAACAAAGCATACATAAAAAGTCTTAAAGAGAAAATCTTATGATTTAAGCCAGATGCCATAGTGGATCTGGAGAAAATACAAAGGTACTACAGTCAATTTAGTAGGATCATCTGAAAAAATTTCTTTATATTCCAATACCTGGCATATAGTTAAGTATCAATCAAAACCAAAATACTAGTACTTCACTTAAAATATTTAAAATCTGTTTATAAATAATTAAAGCTCACTTGCAAAAATAATATACCAATTGCTTCCAAATATTTATTATGACAATAACCCATGTCTTAACCAAACCATTAGATTTTAAACTTTTTGATTATAAAAAGAAAAATAATAAATTTCTATGTGAATTTTAACTTAATCATAATAAAGAGATAATGGTCATAAGCTGTTGTCAAGTCACTACTAGATAGTTAAGAAAATAAGTAATTATCTTTTGATACAACTCTGTAATGATGACAGAGGAATTTAACATTAATATTATCCTCCAAAGCATTAGTACTGATAGACCAATGGTACAAAATTTCCAAGCAACTATTATGTTATTACTAAAGAAATATCACTTAATTCTAACGTGAAATGTTTTTATTGCAGTTATAAATATGACGCTTCAAGTAGCTAGTTTACTTGCTAACACTATTTTTATAGGGCTCTTATCATTTACCAAGTACTTTCAAATACACTACCATATCTGATCATTAAAAACCTAGCTTGTGAAATAGATATTACCTGAATTTACAAGAGAGTTAACCATTCTTGATCTGTTAAGTAATTTCATGATCATAAAACTTATAGCCAAATATGTGAACATTTACTGAAAGCCCCAAATGGTCCCCCCAAAAATAAAATACTGAATAAAATAGAATCTCAGCCCTTGTCTAATCAAAAATTTAAACAATGTCAACAAATAATTACAATAGAATGTTGGGCTATAATAGAATAACCCTATAATATATCATCCATATAGGAACTTTTTTGAGAGCAGAAGGTGACACTATTAACAATCACTGGAGAAACAGGCATTAACTGGGACATAAGTCTCACTATCTATAGTAGAGTTACACATAAATGGCTGTACTAAACTAAATGGCAAATTTGAACCCAGGTCTGACCTCTTTCTACTGTATGCATAAAATATACATATAGGTTACCTGCTAGAAGGCATCAATCCTACATCCTTACATAAGAAAAAGCATTTTAAAACACTGATTTTTTTTTAAAAAGTATCTCAAAGATAATCTTTATCTTCTAAATAATTTCCAAGCGTTCTGAACTTTGTTTTCTAAATAAACATTTTTTCTCATCCATTTCACCTACTGTATGAAAATGCAAACTATCTTATCTAAACTGATGGCTTCTATGTTTAAACATACTTCTTATATTCTAGAAATTTCTATATTTTGGATATTGCTATATGGTATGCAAGCATGTCAAATTCCACATGTCCAGACAAAACCTATGTTCCACCATCTATAACTCCTACATATCACTCTTCTTGTGAACACAGATACTCTCAAAATACTCTAAAATCCAACTGTCAAGTAATGTCAATTCTATCACCTAAATCCTTTTCATATCTATACACTCCTTTCATTAGTCATTCAACATTAATTAAGCACCTATTACATTAAAGGTCCTGAACTAAATTCTTATTTCTCATTGAGACTACCGTGAATGCATACTATGCAAAGGTAATTAGGAAAAATTATAAATATTTATCCTCCTGTTCCTTCCAGCTTACTGCTACCAGAAAAATCATACAAAACCATAAATCTTAGCTTGTCAGGAGCCACTTTCAAAACATATAATATTTTTCTGGATAGTCAAAAGAATTAAAATCAAATACCTTAGCATAACTTTAAAGGCATTCCATAATATGCTGCAGTCTTATCTCCTTATCACCAGACTCATTCCAGCCTCAATGAAGTCCTAAGCATTAAGAGAATGTACCTTATGCTTTCTTTCTCTGTGCCTTTACTCACTGTGGTAGATTGGTAAAAATGGCTTTGGAATTTTTTTTTTAATGCAGAAATACGTAAGTGATACATACAGACATTATCTTTTCTTAGAATTTACTTCTTTTTCTCTCCTCCCATCTATCCCCACTCTCAAAGTTAAAATCTACCTAATCATCGCAGGTCAAAAAGCTCCTCTTCAATGAAACTTCAATTTTCCAGAAAGAATTAAAGTCTCTTTCCCAAAACAACAGGTATTACAGTGAGTATTTGTCTTCATTTCAGTATAAGCTCTAAAAGAACATAATGTTTTACCCATTTTTTATTCCCCACAATGTCACGCAAAGCAGAACTGAAATATAGGACAGTAATAAAAGAAATAGCCTAGCAAGTGATATTTCATTTCAGTTAATCCATTTCTTACCTGAAGGATCCCAAGTTATGTTGTGTGCTATTGATTCCAGAAAAAACTGGCCACTTTTCTGCCATTGACTATATAATTCCTAAAATTAAAATAGAAAAACTCATTTAGCCAATTATTATTGGCAGCTTTTCTCTATCAAATATATACATTCATGCTTATTATTTAGGAATACATGAAGTCATTTTTTTTTTTTTTGAGGTACAAGTGACCATGCAGTCATTTTTAGTGGGGAACAAAATGTTCAATTCAGTTGAGAATAGTAAGAAATATGTGATGGAAGAGATTAGTAAGAGAATGAATACCCATTCCTGGAGGTCCAAAAGCCTGTCTTCAGCGTAAACAACCAGTAAGCATGTGCCACTTTGGACAGCATTCTCGTTAACCTCATATTTTTAAAATTACAATGATTACCTTATATTATTATAGTTACGAAGGTTTAATTTTAAATGTATATGTGTCTGTGCTATCTGAAGCTTCCTTCTCTTTTAATGTTTTATCCTCACCTGAGATCAAAAAGTACGTGTGAAAACTCAGATTACGAGATGTAACACTTCCATTATATAAGATTTTTTTCATTCATTAAAGCAACAGTTTTTCAAAAAATTTTACCTGTAAACCAGTAAGAAATATATGTTGCAATAGGACCCAAACACACACACACACACACACACACACACACACACACACACACAAATGCAATCTAGGTTTACCCTTACTACATGTGATGCACTCTTAACATTTTCCATTTTACTTCCTTTCCTTTTAAGTTCAGGCTATGGGCTACTAAGTTGATTTCACTAACCTCTAAAAGACTGAAACCCATAAACAATCTTTTAATGTAGTGGTTCTTATACTTTAGTACAATAACCTGAGATGTTTACTAAGAATTCAGATTTCTGAGACACATATCCAAAGGTTCAGGCTCAAAAAAAACAGAATGAGGAATGTGTACTTTAAATGAACACCCCAGGCGATTCTCTACAGGTGGTCTGCAAAATATGCTTTTATGAAACAATGCCTTGTAGGAATGGCTCTTAATCATAGTGCACATCACAGCCCTCTCTAGAAACAGACATAGAAGTGCCTAGGCACAACCCCACATCTACAGATTTAGAAATCCCGAGGGCAGGATCTGGACACATAGTCCAACTAGTGATTCTGAAGTTTTCCTCTCATGAAGAATCACCACCTTAAAAAAAATATTCTAAAATGTACACAGGAAAGGAAATAATACCTCTTTTATGAGAATCTACAGATTCTCTGAGACTCTACCCAGGAATTACAAATTCTGTGTACCTTCCAAGTCCGTTTTTCCATTTGATCCAGTTTTCCCTTTATTCATCAAGCTTTTTCTAAACCCATTCTGCAAAGTCAGTGCTGCCTATCAATAAACCAGCCTCTTCTCTCTGACTTTTTGGCATTACATTAAACAATTTTATTTAGTACATGAGAAAATGGGCAGAAACTAAAATTCTTGATTCTACCCTTTGTAATAAAGGCATTTTAACATAACATACCAACTTTTTTTTAAAAAATCAGTTACCTCATTCAATAAATATTTATGGAATACTACTTCAAATAAATCATTCTGAGCAGAGTAATGACTTACTTTTAATACTATCAATTACTAATTCATAGGTTATCAGGGCCTCTAATGTTGGATTCATTAGGTAATACACAACACAAATATAAATCAGTAGAGGACTGTGGACTCTTTTTCCATGAAATTTTTAAATGAGTATCAGTTAACCTAGAGAAAATGTTTTTTCATTAACACATGGTAGGGAAAAGAATGCTCACACTTAGGAATCAATACAGCTGGTTTTACTTAGTTCTGTGGCTCAGCAGCTATTTCAATGGTCAAC
This sequence comes from Ursus maritimus, assembly GCF_017311325.1. Taxonomy (NCBI): domain Eukaryota; kingdom Metazoa; phylum Chordata; class Mammalia; order Carnivora; family Ursidae; genus Ursus; species Ursus maritimus. The sequence continues at coordinate 71,452,325 of NW_024426663.1, forward strand.
CAATTAATTTTCTTTGGGGCTCTGCTGTCTTATTTATAAAAAAGAAATAACAGCTGTCATACTAAGACAGAGGGAATTTTAAGATACTAATGAGCTAAGCAAAAATGAAATGAAAAATATTAAAAGATATATAAAAGGTATGTATATTATTAAAACATATTAATTATTTATAGTTAACATACTTCTGCAGTTTTTGACATCATGTTATCATTCTAATATTCCCAGGAATAATGAATAGCTATTAACCAATTTCAGAATTGAGCAAAGAGCCTAATAAGACTGACTGGCTTAGGATCAAATGGCTAGAAAGCAGCAGAGAAATCAAATGGAAAGAAAGCAGTCCTATGGCTCCTAAGATAATGTTCTTAAGACCAACTATGCTGATCCTGAAGACTTTTAAGTCTTAATTAAGTCTTAATTAAGACTCTGCAATTAAAACATGTAACATTAAGAACAAAATACATAAGAAAAAGCAGAACAACTATATACAAGTAGATAATAAAAACTGAAAAGTGCCACCCTTCGCTAGATAATGGTTTTTGCCATTAGCAATAAATCACCGAACTTAAAGTTGTTGACTCTTCAAATACTTATTATAAAAGAAAAATGTCAGAAGAAAAAAAACACATATAATTCATCAACACAATTTGGTTTACTTCTATTTCAATCCAAGATTTAAAACACATTTTAAATATGGAAGTGGCATTTAATGTGTATCTTTTAATTATGGTATAATTTATAGTGATGATCACTCTGATTTTATACTCTTAAAAATAGTGTCTTTTAATACTCAAGACATTTCAATTCCTAAAAGAAAAATGATAAATTACTGACCAAATTTTTCTTTTGCTTCGGTAGGTTAACTGGTTCAAAAACAGAGATAACATTTCCATAGGATGCTGCAATCTTTTAAAAAGAAAAAAGAAAGAAAACTTATGGATATGTTAACTTACTTATGAATCAAAAGAGCAAAAGAAATTAATACTACAACTTAAAATAAGCCCTCCCAACACAACTTCATTTATCAATGCTTGAGAATATCAGTTTTAAGAGACCACCATACTTGAGTCAGAATTCCAGTACTATCACTGAATAATCAGCAAGATAATCTCTCTGTACCTTAGTGTGTCTACCTATATTTATAATATGCATAATACTATCTTTCTAATGGAATTAGTTTGAGGATTAAAACATCCGTAAAACATCTAGTATATAATTATCTATAAGATAATAGTAAATATTAATACCCTTCCTCATAGAAAAAAAATGTATTGATATATTTCTCGTCAAGTGGAAATTAGATAGGACTTCAAAATCAGTTTCTAGGTTATCTGTCTTCAAAGTTCACAATTCTGTCAGTATGTACTTAGCTTCTTAAAAATAAAACTTAGATCTATTCCTTTGTGAATGCTCTAAGAAATGTATTTTTTTTTCAATACTCTATTTTGTCTGAGTAACTTTAAGATTTACTCTTTCAATCAATGGCTCTGTTTTATGAGGTGGCTACTATTATAGCTTGGGTGAGCCACAAATGAAGAACAATGAAATATCAGAAATGAGATTGATAGATTTAAAAAAAATGAATGAGGGATAAAAATAAAAGAATATAATCTTGAGAAGAAGGGGGTAAGCAACGAGGATGTACTTTATAATGGAAAAAAACTTTCAATGGCTATTTTTAAGTGTTCTGAGAAGTTCTTAAAATATAGAAATCATCTGCGCTGAGTCGGTCTGGGAGGGAGTATTTAGTTTGGGCTTTTAAGAGTGGTAGGACTTCAAAGAGAACTGAATATTCAATTGTAGAAAAAGGGCATAATACAAGTATGAACACAAGTATAAAGATCAGAAGAGGCAATGTACACCTGAAGGTGACTACCAGCCGAGATGGAACAGAGTGTCCCTTCTAACAGAATGATGTACATGTGTCCAAAAAGGGAAATCTAAGCCAGGTTGTACAGGGCCTCATGCCAAGGTGAACAATTTGAACTTTTCCAAGGTAATTGGAAGCAAAGAATATTTTTAAGCAAATGAATAAGATAAATGCAGATGAATTTTCTCATAAAAATACATCTCGTAGTCCTACAGAGAAAAAAAAGAAACAGTTAGAAAATGACTATAGGGGGTGCCTGCCTTTGGCTCAGGTCATAATCCCAGGGTCCTGGTATGAGCCCTGGGTGGCCTGCTCCCTGCTAGGTGGGGAGCCTGCTTCTCCCTCTCCCTCTGCCACTCCCCCGGCTTGTGCTTTCACTCTCTAATAAATTAATAAAATCTTTAAAAGCAACATATAAAATAAAATAAAATAAAATAAAATGACTGTAAAACCAAATGACCTGTTTATTTTAATCTGGACTGTCATGTAATCTATGTTATCATGAAAACGTAACTCATATTGGAAGTTATTAAATGGGATTTCCAACATAGCCAGGCCTATGTGAGTCTAGATGTTATAAGCAAGTTTGAATACAGTACGGAAGATTATAGAACTACAGAGCTGGATATCAAACAAACCTGAAGAGAAGGGGGAAAAGTCCCAAGGATTTTCAACATTTCATAATAAAGATCATCTTTGTAATATAGTGAGAATGAAAGGTATGAACAAAAGGACAGATGGGAGACACTTGTAACTATAAAGGGAATTGACACAGGAGTAACATAGTAGTCCAAGAAACAGGTAACGATTATAAGAGCCGAAACTCATTTTACCGTAAGTACCTCTACACTAGGTACTAAGAGGTAACTTTTCAGACTAGCAGGTTCCTTAGAAACAATTAGATTTAAAAAAAAATAGATTAGGTCCATTTGATTCCTCACACAAAATGTTCTAGTGGAATCATATAGTCCAATAATATATTTAAATATCTAGCAAAAAATTAAGTAAATTTGCAAAGTTCAGTCCAATCTAGCTACAAGTATACCTCGGTCTGGCCACCTGTGCCTACTTGTGCTATTCTTAGCTATATACTATGCTGCCTACTAGCTATGACTCTACCAGTACTGCTACTGTATAGAACTGTACTTCACCTGATACAGAATCATAACCTGTTTCTTTTGTTGTTGTTGCCGTTCTACTTTCAAGGTTATTTTTTACTTTTCATATGCAAATAGTAGTCCAAACAAAATTTCTCATTTTTCTTACAGACTTGGAATAAATTAATAAAAAAATATGGACTTTGGAAGAGCTGACTTCCATTTTAGTACAAAGTTTATCCAGAATTTACAAGGAGATACCTGTACAGAGAAAGAATGACTCTAACAAATGCTTTCTTTTCAGTAGTTTATTTGTAAATAGATTGAAGGTTTATTGTCATTCCTTTCCTTCTATCCAATTAATTTTTAAATAAGTAAGCTTTAGACCTGTTCTATGGGTAATATTTTATTATCAACTCACAGAAAAACATCATGCTATATTTTGAAATTCGGTAAGAACAGAATTCCTGACAATCTCTAAGCCATCTGAGAAAGTCAGGAATTGTGTTCTCTATGGTGCATCTTAGAGAGTCAAAGAAATTTGTAGCTATGTTGTCCTTGAAACAAAACCACCTTCAAATTCAATAGGAAATACATACTTCGGAGATTATCCTGACAAAAACCATATTCAAAACAAATCTCACATTACAAGATTACAAACCTTGCCTTGTTGCATTGAGCAGTCTACACATCCTACTTGAATATTTCCATGTTTAGCTCCTGGGATTATTTGTAATCTTTCAAAATCACTTCCCAGTATAACAATGTCACATCCAGATGCATAAGCCTAAAAAAAAGGGGGGGGGATAAAATAAAAAGGATAAACTTGTCAAGAAAGTATTTATCATGTAGAAAACTGGCATTAAATATTGTTTTAACTAAATATTATGTTTTAACAGAGCAATTTTAAATATCTTTTTAAAAAAATCTATTATTTGAGAATATTTCCTTTACCTCTGATATTCAGTTCCATCAGCAAATTCAGTCAGTCCTATCTGCAAAATATTCACTTCTTCCACCTCCACTGAATGCTACTGCTCTGGTCTAAACTACTACCATCTCCCTCCTCCACTACTATTAATAGTCTGACTGCTTTCATTCTTGCTTCCCTCTAATTCCTTTCCACACAGAGTGGTGCCTTTTTTTTTTTTTTAAGTAGACTCCAGATCTAATGTGGGACTCAAACTCATGACCCCGAGATCAAGAGTTGTATGCTCTCCCAACTGAGCCAGCCACCCCGAAAGGGTAAACTTTAAAAATGTTTATTAAAGGGGTGCTTGTGGGGTGCCTTGGGTAGCTCAGTCATTAAGTGTCTGCCTTTGGCTCGGGGTGTGATCGTGGCATTCTGGGATCAAGCCCCATGTCAGGCTCTTCCGCTGGGAGCCTGCTTCTTCCTCTCCCACTCCCCCTGCTTGTGTTCCCTCTCTTGCTGGCTGTCTCTCTCTGTGTCAAATAAATAAATAAAAATCTTTAAAAAAATAAAAAATAAAGGGGCACCTAGGTGGCTCAGATGGTTAATCATCTGCCTTTGGCTTAGGTCATGATCCCAGGGTCCTGGGATCAAGCCCCAATCAGGCTCCCTGCTCAGCGGTGATCCTCCCTATGTGATCTCTCTCGCTCTCACTCTCAAATAAATAAATAAACAAATCTTTAAAAAAATGTTTATTAAAGCAAGTAATTTGCCCTGTTTAAACCCCTTGATAGTTTACCCACTGCACTTGGAATAAAATCAATTCCCTACCAAGGTTCAATGACCTTATTGTCCTAACTCTCCAAACTCATCTCAAGCTACTCTCTCCGTCCCTCCATCGGCCCTGTCCCTACACTGCCTTTCCTTGTCCTGGGGCATATCAATCTTTTTCCACTTTACTGTGTTTTATCTACTTCTCTTCTGCCTGGTCTTTGTCTAGCTAGCTTTTTTTCAACATTCAGGTCTTAGTCCCCAGCCACACACACACACACACACACACACACACACACACACATTCTCTCTGTGCTTCTCATTACTTTCCATCACATTACTATTTATTCTTCTTCATAGCAGGTATCACGATTTATAAGTATCTTGCCTATTATCCATTTTCATTACTGCAAGTTAAGTTATAAAACAAAACAATAGGGTTCAAAGTGTATCTTGCTCTCTGCTCTATCCTCCAATTCCAAATGAAGAGGCTTCTTTATAAATACCTAGGGATTAAATGAAATATTTAACTTCAAAAAACAACCACCATAACCGAACAAATAAAAAGGCATAGTTCAAGGCTTGTTAGCAAGCAATTTATAGCTCTTTTTGAAATTTACTATTAGCAGAACTCTTCCAACCAGAATTCTTTTTGTATCCTTTTCTCTAACTTCTTAGATCACAGGAGTTTCTTCATGGCTGTCTTCCTGGAATTCACATATACAGGCCACCATGAAGTATGACACTGACAATAAAACATCTAGCACAAACTTTCCCATCCGAATATAAGTTCTTAAAGTATTAGTAATTATTTACTTTCTCATCACTTTTGCACCTGCACATACACCTTACTTAATGTAGAAAATAATAATTTATACTTCATGACCTTAATTTTTACCAAACCCAAAATGTTTCTGTATGTGCCAGCAAAAAATATTTGAAAAGGTATTTGAGAGAACATACAAATAAATCTGCTCACATTATAGACAAGAAAATGAGGCCTAGGGACGCCTGGGTGGCACAGCGGTTAAGCGTCTGCCTTCGGCTCAGGGCGTGATCCCAGCGTTATGGGATCGAGCCCCAAATCAGGCTCCTCCGCTATGAGCCTGCTTCTTCCTCTCCCACTCCCCCTGCTTGTGTTCCCTCTCTCGCTGGCTGTCTCTATCTCTGTCGAATAAATAAATAAAATCTTAAAAAAAAAAAAAAAAAAAAGAAAGAAAATGAGGCCTAAATAGGCTGACATAACTTCTTAGCGGCAGAGTGGGCTTCGGAATCTTGATCTCTTTTGATTCTTGATCCAGTGCTATTTGCATGACACCAAGAGGACTTCCTAGTTAAGTATCCTCGCCTAGAATTTTCCTAAAAGGAATTAGGGACAATCTAGTCTGGTTCTACTGGCGTCATATAGTGGAAAAAATTGGCTCAGTAAACAAAAAAAATCTCATGATGGTCTGCTCACCTATATAAATATCCATGGATCACAAGGCTTGTCACAGGATTATTAGCAAGAATAAATTTCAAAAACTAATTTAAGAAAAATTTTCATTTGTAATACTCTAAATATCTTAATATTTTAGAAACTTATTTTTTTACCTCAATATTAAATTCTGATAAAATACCAATAGTCAGTGTATTCCAAAACACTGTGTCAAATTATAAATATGTTTACAGTTTAGATTTCCTATTCATTAAACAAAAAATTTTAGTTTCCATTAACTGGAGCATATATCTATATTTTAAACATGTCTTCATAACTTTGCCTTCCTTTTGCCATACCTGAAATTGTCTACCTACTTTCAGATATTGTATAGCAACTATTTTTGTCAACTACAATTCTAAATTTTCCTGAATTGTTTGTACTAAGCCTGAAGTTCCTCACAAAATTACTGTTTAATACAAGTACTAAACATCTGCAGAATTGAGAAATGCATATTTATCCCAGAAATAAACACTTAGCCCTACAGAGAGGAAGATACCAACTTACTATACAATTAACCCTTGATCATTCAAAGATTAACCCAGTTCTGAATTACCCCCGTTCTTTTGCTGTAAGTGTATTACACTAGTACAGCCTGTCATTTGACTTTCTCTTAGTGACAGTACTAAAACATATTAAGCTTTCTCTCTCTAGTTTTGGTAAACTTCAAATCAACTGAAAGTGACTGATCTTATCTGGAATATCTCTCTTTCAGTCCCCACTTTCTTCTCTTAGAGTTATAACTAATGGATGACAACAAACTACTATATGGAGGAAAAAAAGGGATATAACCAAGCTGACTATTATGCTAGGGGTTATAATAAAGATCTTCTGGTATTTTTCACTACAGAACTTAAATTTTTACAGTTTATTTGGTTATATAATTAAACGCAGGATGCACTAAAGACTCAAACTGTATTTGTATTACATTCCATTTCTTAATCATTTTCAAGAATTTGTAAATGTTATCTTCTTAAAAAGCCTGCTGTGTATAGGAGATTGGCTGAATAAACTATAGTACATACCCAAAATGGAGCATTATACAGCTGTAAAAATAATAAGGAAGCCATCTATGGCTGACATGGAGTGATTTCTACAGGATATTATTAAGAGAAAAAGAGCAAAGCACAAAAGGACACATATGTCACTTTTTGGGTAAGGGACAAGGAAAATTAGAAAACATACATGGATCTGTTTATTACAATAAAAAACACAGGATGGATAAAACTAGGCAACAATAAAGTTGATTACCTACAAAGGTGGGGAGGATAAGTAGAAGAGATACAGGAAAAAAACGACTTTTGAAAACACATTAACATAATGCATATTCAAAGACTTAAACCAATCAGAGTGGGGGAGGGTGTAGTGAAACAAAGGAACTAAGCATATTTCAAATGAATACATATTCACACCAAAAGAAAGAGGGGTCAAAGGAACTAAGTAACTTATGAACACAGAATCTGACCCCATATTTTCAGCCTTGGGCAGTGAAAAGGAAAGAGTCCACCTCCCATGTTTCTCCTTTACTCTGACACTACTACCACGTTCACAACACTTTTGACCACAGACGTGGGGTCTTTTAACCACACCAAACAATTCTGTGACACCAACTAGGTATCTGACAATTTAACTCAATTATGACACTATCTTCAAGTAGATAGTGTCAGATCCCACAGGTTAAGGGCTCAGTCTTAAATGAGACTGTTCTACACTTCAGGTGCTAATCTCAAGTAGTGGGTCCCCAGATTATCCATAACTTCTGTCCAACTTGGCTACAAAATCAGAGGTTCCCTGACCTCCTCTCCCTTGGATTTGGTTTTTAGCTAAAACAGCTCACAAAACTCACATAAAAACTTCCCTACATTTGCCAGTTTATTAAAAGATCAGACAAAGAATACAGAAGAACAACCAGACAGACAAAAAGGGCAAGATCTGGGAGGGTCCCAAGCACAGGTGCTTCTGTCCCCGTACAGCTGGGATGCATCACCCTCCTGGTACATGATGGATATGCTCACCAACCTGTTGCTCCATACTGTTGGGACTTCATGGAAGCTTCCTCACACAGCCATGATCAATTATTAACTCCATTTCCAACCCCTCTCTAGTTTCTTGAGAATTGAAGGTGGGGCTCAAAATTCCAAGCTTCTAAATTTGGCTTGATCCGTCTGGTGACCATCTCAGGAGCCATCCAGGAGCCCACCCAGATTTGCCTCATTAGAACAAAATATGCTTCTAGTACCCTTATAACTTAGGAGTTTACAAGGGTTTCAGTAGCTGGGGTAGGACCCAGGGTCAAGAACGAAATATTAGTGGGCACCTGCCTGGCTCAGTCAGCAGAGCATGTGCTTCTTGATCTCAAGGTTGTAAGTTCAAGCCCCATACTGCGTACAGCGATTACTAAAAAAATCTTAAAAAAAAAAAAAAACACCAAATATTATAACAAGTGACGCTCCTAATGTTCTTACCACTTAGGAATTTTGAAGAGCTTCAGGAATTCTGTGCCAGAAACTGGGGTCAGAGATCAATACATATATTTTCTATTATCTCACAGGCAGGGTGGGGAGAAGTACAAACAAACCCTGAATGTTTTTTGTAGGTTGTTTTTTAATTATAGTGGTATGGACAATGCAATTCTGAAACTAGTTGAGATGTATTACAGAATTGAGCAAATGAGCCAAGGATCTCACTNNNNAGGGAAAAGGAACAAAGATATAAAACAGGGAAAGACAAAAGAGTCAAGTAAGATTGTTATGGAATTGGAAATACTGGTATAAAATCATGTTTTCAAAAATATACATATGTCCACGTACACACGTAAATACATGTTTGTATATGTGTATGTATGTGCATGTTAGCCTGCTATATGCACATACATGTGTATATGTGCTAGTTTTGTCTAATGAAAAGGTCAAGACCCAGACATTCCAGTAGCAATGAGATCACTTAGCACCTTGATCTTGGCCTCTACTAGCATTCTCAACTAAAAGAAACCAGGGCTCCTTGAAGAAATGGCTCAGTATAGCACTAGAGCAGGGTAGGTACAATAGGGGCATAGAATACCCTGTTATACCAGAAAGAAGGTGCTCTAAAAAAAAAAAAAAAAAAAAACAGGCAAGAATCATTGTCAGTGGATAGTCAACCTAGGGGAAAATGATGATGAGGATGAGGATATCTGCAAGGTATTAAAAGTTTCTCTCACACACTGCTTATTAGTTGCAAGGAGAAAAAAAATCTGTCACACAATGGAGAAACTGGGCAACACCTTCAATGGTCATCAAAATTAACATCACTAATGATAGGTATCACGTACCTCCAAATGGGAAACCTAGAGGACACAACATCATCTAAGCAGAATTTTGGCCAAGAATGCATAAGCTTGATCTAATCTGGAGGAAACATCAGACAAATGTGAAATGAGAAAAGATTTGTTTTTTAGAAGTGGAAGGGAAGTACTATATTCTTCAAATGTCACTGCTGAAACGAATAAAGAAAAAGAGAAATGATGCTAAAGAGACACGATAACTAAGTGTATTCCCACAATCTGAATCTTGTACTGGAAGGGGTAAAAACCTAGAGAGAAATCAACTAATAGAACCCGAACATGGGTAATATAAAGGTTTTATCAATGTAAATTTATGAAGAAGGTAAGTGTACTGTGATTATGGAACAGGCTATTCCTTTTATCAGGAAATCAGACTAAGGGATTTAAGGGTGAAGAATTATAACGTACATAACATCCTCAAAATGTTCAGAAAAAGAATTATGTAGGCGCACACAGGTCCAGGGAGCACAAATGATAAAGAAAATGGGAGTACATTATCGTCAATAGCCAAATCTAAGTAAAGAGAGTATGGGTGTTCCTTGTACTATTTTTATTTTATAACTTTTTGTAGGTATGAAATTATTTCTAAATAGTTATTTTCTGTGTAGTAATGAAAACATCTAAAACCTAAATAATTGTTTTCAAAAAGTTAAAACAAAAAATGCTATCACTTTTTTGTGCCTTCTTTTATCTTTCACTCACTATAGTCTTCTGGGCCTATTTTCTTCTCTTTGGCACTATACCACAAGGCCAATACTAAATGCTTTTCACTGGTAACCCATTTAATCCCTACAACAAATTCTGTGTAGTACTTACCATAATCACCCCATATTTTACTGCTAAAGAAACTTAAACTTAGACAGACTGAATAATTGGCTCAAGTCTCAGAGCCAGTAGGAGGCACAACCAAGACTGAAACCAAGATATAACTAGTGGGAAAGTACATGCTCTTACTTACTCTGTTATGCTGTCACTCAATGCCTTATAAACAAACACTGGCATGAATTTAATAATTTTTCTCTAATTTCTTCCCATAATTAAGAATGTCTTATTTGGACTATGAAGCAATCAGAACTCCCATAACCATTGACAGGAATGTAAATTAATGTTGCATAACTACTTTGGAAAGGTAAACATATGCCCACCCAATAATCTAGCAATTCTACTTCTAAGTTTATACCCAACAGAAATGTTTCCATATGTACACTAAAACTCATGAATAAGAACATCTGTAGCTATTCAATGAATACCCCAAAGTAGAACCAACTCAAACACCTACCAACAATGGAATATATAAATGTAGTATAATCAATGGAATACTATAAAGCAATGGTTCTCAAACTCTCTGGTGTCAGGAATTCTTTGCACTCTTAGAAAATATTAAGGTTAACTATCTTCCCATCCCCCTCAAGGGCTTTAGTTTTTGTACACTACCACTATCAATACTTTCTCTCTTAGAAATTAAAACAGAGAAAACATAATACACCAACTGAATCAGTAATGAAAACCTCCCAACAAATAAAAGCCCAGGATCAGAAGGCTTCAACAGTGAATTCTACAAAACATTTGAAGAATTAATGCCAATCCTTCTCAAGGTCTTCCAAAAAACTGAAGAGGGAATACTTTCAAACTCATTCTGCAAGGCCAGCATTATGTCGTTACAAATCTAGACAAGGGCACTACAGGAAAAGAAAATTACATGCCAATATCCCTGATTGATATAAATGCAAAAATCCTCAACAAAATACTAGCAAACAAGTTTCAACATTACACATTATGATGTAAAAGATTATACACCATAATCAAGTGGGATTCATCCCTGGGATTCAAGGACAGTTCAATAAATGCCATATATGACAAGCCCACAATATGAACACCATATTCAGTGGTGAAAAGCTGAAAGCTTTTCTCTAAGATCAGGAGAAATTCAAGGATGTCCACTCTCATTACTTCTCTTCAACACAGTACTAAAAGTCCTGGCCAGAGCAATTAGGCATGAAAAAAAATAAATAAAAGGCATCCAAATTGGAAAGAAACACATAAAACTTTCTGTTTACATTTAACAAGATATATTGAAAAACCTAAAGACCCTACCAAAAATAAAAAATAAGAAACTGGAGCAAATGAATTCAGCAAAGTCGCAGGATACTTGAAATCAATACACAAAAATCAGTTGCATTTCTGTGTGTTAACAATAAATTTTTTCAAAAAAGAAATTAACAACTTACGGCAACATAAAATACTTAACAATAAATTTTAAAAAGGTGGAAGATCTAATACACTGAAAACTCTAAGACACTGATTAAAGAAACTGAAGATGACACAGATAAATGGAAAAATATCTTGTGTTCCTAGATTGGAAGAATACTGTTAAAACGTCCATACTATCCAAATCCATCTACAGATTCAATGCAATCCCTATCAAAATTCTAATAGCATTTTTCACAGGAAAAAAAATCCCAAAATTCATATGAAACCACAAGAGACACCAAATAGCTAAAGCAATCTTGAGTAAGAACTAAGCTTGACATTCATATGTGGAACATAAGGAGTAATGCAGAGGACCACAGGGGAAGGGAAGGAAAACTGAATGAGAAGAAATCAGAGAGGGAGACAAACCATGAAAGACTCTGGACTCTGGGAAACAAACTGAGGGTTAAAAAGGGAGGGGGGAGTTGGGGGATGGGGTAATGAATCGTTGAACACTACATCAAAAACTAATGATGTATTTTATGTTAGCTAACTGAACAAAAGAAAAATGAATAAATAAAATTTAAAAAAGAACTAAGCTTGAGCCATCACACTTCCTGATTTCAAACTATATCACAAAGCTATAGTAATCAAAACAGTATGATATTAGCATAAAGATAGGCACATGAACAAAAAAGGAAGAGAATCATTAAGCTCAGACATAAACCTATGTACATATGGTCAAATAATCTTCGACAAAGGCACCGAGAATACATACCGGGGAAAGGACAGTCTCTTCAATAAATGGTGTTGAGAAATTGCACATCCACATGCAAAAGAATAAAACTGGACCCTTATCTTACATTATACACAAAAATCAACTCAAAATGGATAAAAGACTTAAATGTAAGACTTGAAACCATAAAACTCCTAGAAGAAAACACAGAGAAAAAGCTCTTTGACATTGGTCTTAGTGATGACTTTTTTGATATGACACCAAAAGCACAAACAGCAAAAGTAGTAATAAACAAGTAGGACTACATCAAACTAAAAAGATTCTGCAAAGCAAAAGAAATGAAGTCAACCTACAGAATGGAAGAAAATTTTGCAAACCATCCCTGATAAGGTGTTACCATCCAAAGTATGTAAGGAACTCATGCAACTCAATAGCAAAAAAAGTATGATTTTAAAAAAGGTAAAGAACTTGAATAGACATTTTTCAAAAAAAGACAAGTGGCTAGTAGGTACATGAAAAAAAGTTCTTAATCACTAATTATTAGGGAAATACAAATCAAAACCATAATGAGATATCACCTTATACCTATTTAAATGGCTATCATCAAAAAGACAAGAGAGAACGTGTTGGTGAAGACACAGACCAAAGGAAATTCTTGCGCACTCTTTTTGGGAATGTAAACTGGTATAGATACTATGGAAAACAGTAGGAAGGTTCCTAAAAAAATTAAAAATAGAACTACCATATGACTGAGCAATCCAACTTCTGGGTATATATCCAAAAACGATAAAATGACTATCTCAATGAAATACCTGCACTCCCATATTCACTGCAGTGTTTATTCACAATAGCCAGGACATGGAAACAACCTAAGTGTCCAACAACAGATGGGTGGATAAAGAAAATGGGGTATAGGGGCGCCTGGGCGGCACAGCGGTTAAGCGTCTGCCTTCGGCTCAGGGCGTGATCCCGGCGTTATGGGATCGAGCCCCACATCAGGCTCCTCTGCTATGAGCCTGCTTCTTCCTCTCCCACTCCCCCTGCTTGTGTTCCCTCTCTCGCTGGCTGTGTCTATCTCTGTCAAATAAATAAATAAAAATCTTTAAAATTAAAAAAAAAAAAAAGAAAATGGGGTATATATGCACAGTGGAATAGTATTCAGCCATAAAAAAGAAGAAACTCCTGACATTTATGACAACCTTGATAGCATAATGCTAAGTGAAATAAGTCAAAGAGAGAAAGATAAATACACTATGTATGTATTCCACTTATGCACGGAATCTAAAAACATTATACTAATAGAAATAGAAAATAGAATGGTGATGTCCAGGGGCTATGGGGTGGGGGAAATGTGAGATTTTAGTCAAAGGATACAAACTTTCAGTTGTAAGATAAATAAGTTCCAGGCATCTAATGTATAGCATGGTGACTATAGTTAATAATATTGTATTACATACTTGAAAGTTTAAGAGTAAAGCTTTAATGTTCTCACCATAACAACAACAAAATGGTAATGATCCAAAGTAAAGGGTATGTTAACTAGCCTTACTGTGATAAACATTTCCCAACATGTGCATGTATCAAATCATCACAGTGTACACCTTAAATTTAAACAATGATATATGTCAATTATATCTCAATAAAGCTGGGAAAAAAAAGACATAAATCTATACAGATAATCCAATCTGGGTATCACTCAAAAATCACTTAAAACAGACACATCTTCTTATGCATAATTCTAGAAGACTATTAAAATTAATTCAATCTTCTCTGTAATTTATACAACATGATGAGGTAAAAAAGCACACCAAGCCGTCTCCCCCCCAAAACCAGGGAAAACAGCTTTAAAGTAGGCTAAGTATGTACCACTGAATTCTTTAAATAATCCATCAACCTGGTTTAAATAAAAACCTAAGAAGTAATATGATACACACAGTATTTCTAAACCCAAATCTAAAACTAGTTTGACAGATTTTTCTAAAATAAATTCTCAAAATCTCCCTTCAAGGTATCCTGACTATATCGTATAACATTATTAAAACAATAAGAACAGCACTGATTTACCAAATAAACTGCCATGCTATTTGGTCTTCAAAATTAATGTGCACATAGTGATAACTGATACATTAGCTGCTTCTGTCAAGAGATCTGTAATCAGAACAATCTATTACTAACCAATGAAAATTAAATTAACAAGTGAAAATTCTTTCATTAGGTACCTGTAATATTAGGTTTACTAATTTTGAGACTAATCGAGATCCACAGGAAGAAATGAATTCATACATGTGCTATCGAGCATATAATCATGTTTTTTTACTTGAAATTGTGACAGAAAACCTTCTCAAATATTCTAAATTTCAAAAATTATCCGAGGCTATAACAGCTGGTATTTGAAATTGGAAGTATTGTGATTTATGTAAAACACTTGGATTTCTTGTTTTCACTATTCTGTTTTAACCAACCACACCAGGTAAATATTCTAAGGAATTTCTTCCTGGTATATTTCCTGGTTAAATGACTTGAATTGTAAAATGCTGTAATTAACATTTTTCTCATTTTTAAACATATAATGTTGAAATAGTATTGCTTCGATAATCTTAAAGGTACTTTAATACTATTTAAAACCTAGTATTTTAAAATAGGCCACTTTTGATGTACTTGTCATGGTATATGAGAATCATAAAAATCTTTTTCCAGATGTGAATAGTATCAAATTTTCCCCTTCTGTATTTTCTCCACTTACGAAGACTCATAAGCCCCCCTCCAAAAAAAACAAAAAGAAACAAAAATAAAACCAGACAACAACAACAAAAAACCCTTTCTCTTCTCCCACCTATAAAGGTGTTCCCTAGAGTGAACAAAACAAAAAGCTAAACTAAAGGATGCTTACCACGACAGAAAGAGGAGGAAGAATGCTAATTCAGACTGCATTTTTCTACCAACACCCAGATAGCTGCAGTCAGTCTTTTGATTTCTAATCTGGGTTCCCTGGCTGTGAACACTGGGTCGTCTAACACAAAAGGGAGCCTGCAGCTCTAACATGTTTGCTTTCTCTCCTATAGCAAAGATGTTTAAATTCCAAACTAGAGACAGGAAGTCCTAAATATTAACAGTCTGTCTCTTGTAAATTACCTCCCTTTCCATTTCATTTGAAACACAGTTTCAACACTAACTATAAAGTATGAAATGAAAAGAAAAAAAAATCTATTGTATATGAAAGCACGTATGTTATCAGTATGCACAGGAATACTAGAAATGCTAGATTCAAATTAACTGTGCCTCTTTTTAACTTACTATTCATCTTTCATAAACAAAATATTTTTTATTCTAAAAACAAAAGTTGTCAACATATCAGGACCAGTTTGCTAACATATTTTCACTCTAAAAATAGTAGGAAATTAACAAGGAAAAAAGACCAAGGGAGGCATTCAGGTAAAGAAAGAAAAAATAAAGAATTTTTGCTTAGTGTATAGGAAAACCACTGCTCAACTGATATTGCGGGTAAAATGAGTAACAAGTGACTGAAAAAAGTTTAAAGGAACTTTAATAGAAGTATTTTATTTGGGCTCAAATCTAAATTATTAAAGCTATTTTAAAACAGAGATTTTAAATTATATTGCAATAAGGCTTCTTTAACTACTATTCATCAATTCAACCAGTACTTATGTGCCAAGCATTAGAACGAGTAAAACTTTAATTTTACCATAACTGACATTTTTGAGGGTTTTCCATATACTAAACAATGAACTGAGAACTTAGCACTTTTTCATGTAACAACCCTATGAATGGCTACCACTTTGGCCCCATTTTACAGATAAGAAAAAAAGGAATTTAAAAGAACTTGCTCACAGATGTACAACTAACTGTAAGAGACTAGCCTGGAAATCAAATCCAAGTAAAAACTCTACCAATAAGAATCACCAATACCTTAATCACTGTTCTAGATGGTCATAATGAAACCACGGGAGACACAAGGCAATACTGGTTAATGATACAATGAAAGTACAAATAAAGTACCCTGACAGCATAAGTGACATGGTCACTGCCTAGTAGAAGTTCTCATACTAATAGGGAAGTCAAAATATTCCATGACAGTTTAAGCAGTAAAAGTGTTAGCTAATACTTAGACAAATTGTATTATTAAGTACATATTTTAAAATCTAGAATCCATGAGAGCTGGCATTCGATTTCATCTCAATTTAAAACCTGTCAGACTTCCTTTGGAAAACAGGATCGCATTTCTTGTAATCTTTCAAAACAAGAACAGGTGAGTTATCAGCAAACATGAGAAGGGAGGTATTACAAACACAGGATGTCTTCACAAAAGGCGTTAAGTATCAGGAGGAATAAAATCATTCTTCAAAGGGGCCTCCAAGAGGAAGATCTCATGCCCCTCCCTCAAGTAAAACTGAAATTTAGCGATTATTTTTAGTCTGTACAAACCACCTACCATTAATGTTTGCTATCTCCCTATCAAAGACGTCAAAATCAGAAGAGGCTGAAAACAGAATTCAAGGAGTAAACAATAAATAGATCCGCTTTTTTTTTTTTAAAGATTTTATTTATTTATTTGACAGAGACAGAGACAGCCAGCGAGAGAGGGAACACAAGCAGGGGGAGTGGGAGAGGAAGAAGCAGGCTCATAGCGGAGGAGCTTGATGTGGGGCTCGATCCCATAACGCCGGAATCACGTCCTGAGCCGAAGGCAGACGCCCAACCACTGTGCCACCCAGGCGCCCCAGATCCGCTTTTTAACATTAACAAAACAAAACAAAACCCAGGCAATTTCAAGAGCGATAAATTTAAGACGTATATACGGTGTGGAAGAAACCGAAGGCAAGAAACTTTGTAATAGAACTAGCAACACAATGTTAAAGGGCCAAGGATGGCTTGGGTACAAAGGAAGAAAATGTTAATCCTTAAACTACCACCCAAACTACAGAGAACTAGGATCTCTTTATACTAAACAAATTGAAAATTTATTTTTGTCTAATTTACTAGACTACTTCCTGAGATTTGGGAGAAATCTCCAGTAGGCTTGGTAGGAGATGATTAAAGTCTGGTCTATGGAGGGGCACCTGGATGGCGCAATCAATTAAGCGTCCAACTCTTGGTTTTGGCTCCGGGTGGTGATCTCAAGGTGGAGAGATTGAGCCCCCGCCCCCGTCCTGCTCAGGGCGGAGTCCGCTTAAAACTCTCCCGCCCTCTCCTTCTGCCCCTCCCCCCTGTACGTGGGCCGGGGGTGCTCTCTCGCGTGCTCGCTCGCTCTCACTCTCTAAGATAGGTAAATAAATCTTTTTTAAAAATCTGGTCTATGGAAACAGATTTTTTAAAAAGGTCGCAGAAGAAGCTACATGATGGTGTAGAATACAGTCTCTGATACATTAGCTCACCTCTTTTTAAAATAACACGGAGGCATTCACCAAGGTTTTATATACACTTAGAGGGGTCTTCTAGGTGTATAAATAGGCCAGTATAATGTACGCACTTTCAAGTTCACACTATGGCATAGATTCCAAAAGCCTTCTTAGGAAAAGTTGTTAGAATTTACATTGGAGAAAGCACTCATATCACTTTAGGAGATGTTATCCTATAATCTCCCACTAGGAAAACCACCTAAGCATGCTGCTTATTTCTTCCATCTTTAATAGCAAGAGCAGAGAGCAATGTCCAGGTATACCGAGTCTATAGTGGCTCACTGAGACCCTCAGAGTTCACTCTTCCCCTGAGTATTTAGGCTAGATTAACATTTAGTATCAGAATCTCAAAATTGCTAGTGTCAAATGCAAGCTAAGGTGTGTATGAATCTCTCCAGGAGGTACTGACTCTCTGTGAGAGCGAAGCATTAGTTGTCACAGATCTAAAAGCACAATTCAGGTATGAAATTCCTATAACATGTTAAATAGTTACTATTATTTAAGATTTATTCCTACTGACAAAGACCACAGAATAATTCATAAGAGAAGAAAACCTGGGGGATCTGTTAGGCTGTTTACTTTGTTTCACTTGCTTAGGCAAAATTAAGTTTTACTTTTAATCATAACTAAGCGATAACAAAAGTTGTAGCAAATATCCTCAGCATTATAAATATGTTTAGACAAAGGGTAGCATGTGCAGTACTTACTTACAGCTTGAAATTATTATAAAAACTATAGTTAAAGCAGAAAATGCCACTACGCTGCTAAGCAGCCAGAAGTTTGGGGCCTTCTTCCTTCCAATATCTGAGGAAGACCAACGAAAAACGAGTCATGTTCAGTATATCTTAACCTGGAACTACCACTACATACCAGAGGAGTTTTATCAAAAAACTGTAATGCAACTTTTAGTAATTAATGTGAGAAATCTAAAATAAAAGTTTCCCAGGATTTCTAAACTGTTACATATGGAATTCAAAGGCTGACAGGAGTGAATTACTTATGAAAAATATTTTTTTCTTTCAGAAGTTATTCCTCGGTGAATACGAAAAGTAAATGAAAACACTGTTTTCACTGTATAACTCAAAGCTAGATGTTGATAACAAACAATTGGTAATTGTTTCAAGACACCCACTTTTTTTAAATTACAAAGATACTTGATCTTAAATTAGTATAAAGAAATTAAACCAATCCCGACTATTTCTAAATCTGACAATTTAAACCTATGGAGTAGGGTAATGAAAAGCCCCATACACATTACAAAAACGATTTCTGGATAAACGATTTTGAGAAACCATCCCAGTCCAAGGACGTTAGACTTGAAACTTTAAAAATCCTACAAAACATTCTAACTTCCGACTCAGTGCCTCGATGACTGACATGTTTCTACCTTCTTTGCTCTCAAAAGCCAGGTCTGCCCGGCTAGGGGCGGGGACCTTCGTGGGGGACCTGGGGACCCCAGTGCGGGCGACCAGGCGTTCTTGGCCTCGGCCCCGTGATTCTGGGCCGATCCCAGCTGACTCAGGGGCGCGGACCCACCGCGGGCGACGCGGGAGACTCCCTCACTCACCGTGAAGCGCTGGTCGCCGACGCTGCCCACGGAGAAGCAGTGGTCGCCAGGGTTCACAGCCCCGGTCAGCACCTGGTGCAGGTTCATGTCTGCGCCTTAGTCCAGCAACGGACGCCGAGTCCGGCTCATGCCCAGGGTCAGCTGCCGCTTCCCTCCCTCCTTCCCTCAGGGGCGGCGGCCGCTCTTGGGCGGCGACGGCGGCAGCGCCAGGCGCCAGGAGCCGGAGCCGCTCAGCTGGGGCCCGCAGTTCATCCCGAGCCCTGGCGGGCAAGGCCCGGAGGGGGCGGGCCGCGGAGAGGGCGCAGCGCTGCGCTCGTCTGCGCACCTGTCACAGCCCGCGCGGGCCCAGGTGAAGCTCCGGGGCGACTCAAGGGCCGAGACCCCAAGCCGACTGCCCGGAGGAGGGCCGCGCAGTCCACGCACTCCTTCTCGGCTCGGGGTGCCTGGCCCAGATCGAGCCCCAGTGGCGCAGGCAGCACGCGCTCGCCTTCCCCGCCTGACCTGTCCCTTCCCGGCTCCGGTGCCCGCCACCCCCACTGGCCTTTGCCGCTCACTACGCGTCGCTAGGTCCCTTCAGCCGAAATATCGCGAGACTTCCCGCGGCGAAGAGGGGTACTGCGGTAAAGGACTCACTTTTTTCCAACAGTTTACAGATCAGCAAATGGATAAGAAAACGCCTCGTCTAGTCAGTTGCTGGCCAATCCCGAGCTCCGGTCCACCTAAGGCCCTGCCCAACACTGAGGACAGGCCAATCGCTTTGAGGCTGGTGAGTGAGTCTGTCAGTTTGAGCGCTGAAGAGAAGGACCCCAGCAGAAACACAATGAGCCTAGAATGAGGTAAGGGTAGTCGAATTATGCTTTAGGTTAGGGCTTAATCCGTCGGGCCAGAAAGCTTGAAAGGAAGAAATGCGTTATAAACGGAGGTGAAGTGTCCGCCGTCCTGGTAGAGACTACAAGTCCCAACAAGCACCGCTTTCCCAGGCAGCCCTTGGGGACTCCAAATAGATGTGACCCTTCTAGCGTTTCTGTCCCGGGGTAATAGTTTCCCCAGCCCTTCCGCGCCTTTCCAACTCGCTAAACAGGATGATTTTGAAACTTAAATATTCGACAAGTATAAAATGAAGTCTTCCTGAACATAGGTTTTGAACGAGTGCTGATAATAATACTGCACCAGCCCGACGTTGAAGCGTTTGTTTCGGAAAAAAAACAACAACAACACAAAACCTAAGGATTCCACAATGATTAGTGTCACAGTTACAACTGCTGAATACTCTAAGTGTATTTTGACACAAGTTTTGTGTTATTGATGAAGGTCTGTTTATATGTTTCCTTCCCTATATTTTATACTGACCTTCCTGTTGGCCTGTGTATCCCAAGTGTCTAGCGCAGTCCCTGTTCCACTGTAGGTGTTGAGTAAATGTGAAACGGGTGAATGCAAATAGGAACTCTCCACCTAAAAAGAGTAGTTTGTTAAAAATTGCTAAATTGACTTTTATATGCTTTTGTTGTGGTTTAAAAAAAAAAACCCTTCACACTAATACTTGGATGGGAGTATTAATTTTATCTCTTTATGCTTGGCCAATTTTTTTTTGCAATGTACATTTTATTTTGCCATAAAAAATTACTTTAAAAACAAGCTTAAGAGCCATCTCCCTTTTTTAATTTGAACGTTGTCAGTGAATTCCATTATTTATCCCAATCTCTTTATAAAAATAAGGGACTTATAACTTAATTTGTCTTGAAAAAAACTATTTTATTGAGGCCTAACATACTTACAACTTAATTTCTGTTTTAATTATTCATGTCTTATGCAGAGTGGCTTTAAGTTAATTTTATATTTTAGAATCTAAATGAAGATTTTTCCATTCCCTACATAAATTGTATTTGGCCCAACGTGTTTGCTCATTCTATCCTGCCCAGTTTTTGGTTTTCAAGGGCATGCAGTATACAGAATAAAAGAAACTGAGTGACCTAGTAGTTAGGAAATCTGAGATCTACTCCTGATCCCACATTAGCTGTGTGACCTTGGAAAGGTTTTGCTAACTTTAAGACTCATTTTCCTCATCTGTAACATCAGCAAGTTTAAACTATCAACAAGATTTTGCTTGGCATTTTCATTCCTGCAACTCAGTATAACTATTAGTTTTTATTAAATTCCTTCAGCATTGAGTTGGACTACCTGAGTTTGAATCCTAGCCTTACCACTCACTTAGACAGGTTATTTCATCTCTCCATGCTTTACTTTCCTTATCTATAAACAAGAGATAATATTAGACTTCCTTCATATAATCATCATGAGGATTAAATAAGAACAGTGTTTGGCATAGTCAGAGTTCAATAGATGTTAGCTGTTATTATTATTATCATTACTAAATAAACCTAACCTTTTGACGTATAGTTACTCTTTCTAAGGTTTTCCAAATGGTGTTAAACCCCTGTCCAAATCAAACTTTCCAGGAGTGCTTGAGATGACCACAAATGCTCTGAGACATTCTAGCCTACCTAAAACTGTGGCACTACAATACCTAATTAAAAGCAAGGGTATTCTTTTGCTTCTTATTCATCAGAAATACTCGTACTAGTTTATTAAATTGCCCATTAAACAACCTGTCTTTGATATATTGCAGATAAACTGTTTCATTGAAACAACTAAATGCTAGTGATTTATCTTTCTTCTTCCACTGCAACTCGGGCCTACTGTCTGGTTTGATACAGCCCTGAGCTAAGAATGGTTTTTACATTTTTAAGTGGCTGAAAAGACCTGGAGTGAAAAAAGGAGTATGTAGGAAACCTGCTCACGTTGAGAAGTATTCATGCCTGTTTTTCACTCTCTGATTTCCTGAAATCCTTATCATTATCCTCCTCCCTGCCACCCTCATCCTAAACTCATTAATATAAATTCCTATCCTCCCAGTCCATGTGCCATGGGAGCCACCAATAGGGGCTTCAGTGCCTACTGCCGACTCTCAATAGATGAGGGACATTGGAAGTAAACAGAGTCCCTCATCCTACAACTAAGGCTGAATCGGGGGGACTGTGTTGCTGGAATTTCACGCAAGCATTTGGAACTTACTGTTTCATAAAAGAATGAGAGTGTCTATACATCTAAGACACTGACTGCCCCAGGAACCTGTCTGGACTGGCAATAGCAACCTTGCTATAGCAAAATCTGTCCCGGATATTTACAGGCTAAATAGCTATTCAAGCGTTGAAATAGGAACCTAGCCATCATTTATAATATTGTTACTACAGAAACATTAATTCTAACACCTCTAAAATTTGGAGATTGCCATGAGATACTCTTGGCTCACACTCTTGCTCAGCTGAAGGGTTCTCCACCCATAAGCACTTAAAGGGCAGTTATTTATAAAAGCTACTATTTATTAAAGACCCACTCTACACTATCGTAGGTATTTTATTTTTTTCATTTCAATCTCAACAAACATTGTATTACAAATGAAGAAACCTAAACTAAAAAGGAGACTTAATATTGCCCAAGGTCACATTAGATTTGGATCATATCACCACCCACGGATTTGAACTCAGATTTCTTGGGTTGCAAAGGCCCTCTAAGTGTTCTCCAAAGACCCCTGAATCCCAAAGTGAATACAATCAGAGTCTACCACTTACCTCCTTGCTGACAATGTGAGAAGAGAAAGGGAAGGTGAGATGACTTCCTTAAGTTGGATCTTCAGTGATTTTTCTAGGAGAAATAACCGTCTTCCCCAAATACTTTTCTCTTCCTCTTCCTGAAGATGGAAGAAAAGCTAACCTCCTTACCTTGATCCACTCCCAAACTAGAAAGACCATACTTTGTTGAAAGATAAACATCTCTAGCCAGGAGACTCCTGATACTTTCCTACCACTAAGGGAAAGGTTGCGGGGTGGGACCAGGCATACTGGGGTTTGGATTCATTTTCCCACCTCCTTCTGCTTTGCTCATATTTCTTTTCTCTCTCAGAAAATGCCAGAGAACACAAACACAAAATCAAGAAACAAAAACAGCAAGATCAACCTACAACTGGGCCACACCCAAGCCCTCTCCCTAGGCAGGCCACACCATAAGGCCAAAGGGAAGAGACACAGTACTCCCTTCTCAGCTGGGGGTGGGGGGACAACGTTAATAAATTAGAATAAATCAGAATAAATTAACAAGGGCCGGCAAGGAATGCAACTTTGTGCTGGGAGGGCCCCTTCTCTCCAACACACAAGGGAGTTGATGCAGGGAGGCAGGGGACATCTCTAAAGGCCACTACAGTAGGGGTAAGAGCAGTGGCGGCAGAAGTCAGCTTTTCATCCATATTCTTCCCAAACAGAGCAGAAGAATTAAGAGTGGAGGGGGAAGAGACACACAAAAAGGAAAAGATACTCACTTGGTTAAAGGCAAATACTTCCAGGAAAGTCTTGGAATTACCAGTAAGTCACACACATCAATTGTGCCTTTAATCTGACTGTGACTCTCCTCATACCTATTGCAGTTTTCATTAGGGGGAAGTAGAAGTTGGGAAATGTAATTTCGCTCTCTCTCTCCCTTTCTTTCCCATTGTGGCATGTGCGGTTGACTCTCTGCTATGTCTTCTCACAAGACTTTCAGGATCAAACAATTCCTGGCCAAGAAACAAAAATGAAATTGTCCCATTTTCCAATGGATTTGGATGAAAATTGGTAGTAGAATCAGGTATAATTCCAAGAGGAGACTTTGGAGAACATTTTCGGATCTCTACGGAATCACACATGAGATGGCGCTCATTTATGCTATTTCAAGGTCACTTACATCTTACTATATCACTGAAAATATCACTACCATCTGGACAGCTGGACATGTTTTATTGGGAGTATGCCTCTTCTATTTATTTTTATGCTTCTGCACTAATAGTTTGGCCTACTAATAAATATGTGAGACCTTTTGTTTGGAATAAAAGGGGGGGGAGGTGAAGAAGTGAGGAGAAGTGAGACAAAAGCAGGGAGTTTTGTTTATCCAGGAACAACCTGAGGTCAATGGACTCTGGCAAAGTAATAAGGAAAAGGGACTATCTGAGTTAAGATTCCAGCAAGTTATTTTGTGGATATTGGCAAATTGATTCTAAAGTTTTATAGAGAGGGAAAAGACACACAACCAACACACACAATATTGAAGAAGAACACAGCTGGAGGACTGACACTAGCCAATTTTAAGACTTACTGTAAAGCTCCAGTAATCAAGACAATGTGGTATTGGCAAAAGAATAGACAAACAAATCAATGGAACAGAAGAGAAAGCCCAGAAATAGACCCACATAAATATAGCCAACTGATCTTTGACAAAGAAGCAAAGGTAAACAACGGCGCAAAGATAGTCTTTGCAACAAATGGTACTAGAAAAACTGGACAACCATGTGCAAAAAATTAATCTAGACACAGACCTTAAACCCTTAACAAAAACTAACTCAAAAATGGGTCATAGACATAAGCATAAAACACAAAACTATAAAATTTCTAGAAGATAACATAGGAGAAAACCTAGATGTCCTTGGGTTCAATGTTGACTTCTTAGATACAACACCAAGGGCATGATCCGTGAAAGAAACAATTGATAAGGTGGATTTTGTTAAAGTAAAAACTTTTGCTCTGTGTAAGACATATCAACAGAATGAGAAAACCATAGACTGTGGGAAAATATGTGCAAAAAACACATCTGAAAAAGAACTGTTACCCAAAATATACGACAAACTATTAAAATGCAACAATAAGAAAACAACCTGAGATTTTACTATACATCTATTAGAATGGCTAAAATCTGAAACACTGACAACACCAAATGCTGGTGAGGATATGGAGCAACAGGAACTCTCATTCATTGTTGGTGGGACTGCAACTTGGTACAGTCACATTGGAAAATAGTTTGGTGGTTTCTTACAAACTAAACATACTCTTAGCATATGATCCAGCAGTCATGTAGTATTTACCCAAAGGAGTTGAAAACTCATGTCCACACAAAAGCCTGCACACAGATGTTTATAGCAATGTTATTAATAATTGCCAAAATAAGGAAGGAATAATTACAAAACTGAAATATTCTGGAAGCAAAGAAAACAGAAGGTGTGTGCAAAGGGGGAAAAAACCTTTTTTAGAGTATAAACAAAGCTTGTTAGGAACTATGCTTGCACTCAATCATGTATGTGTCATGGAATAACAGAGGAGTAAATGGGTAAATAAATTGTGGTATATCCAGACAATGGAACATTATTCAGTGCTAAAAAGAAATGAGGTAGTGAGCCATGATAAATCAGGGAGGAATCTTCAATGTGTATTACTAAGTGAAAGAAGCCAATCTGAAAAGGCTACACATTGTACCCTTCCAACTATATGACATTCTGAAAAAAGCAAAACTATGGAAACATTGAAAAGATCAGTGATTGCCAGGGGTTAGGATTGGGGGTTGGGGATGGATAGGTGGAGCACAAAGCCTTTTCTAAAGGACAGTGAAAATACTCTGGATGATACTATCAAGACGGATACACGTCCAAACCTACAGGAGGTACACCACCAACAGGGAACCCTAAGGTGAACTGTGAACTTTGGGTGATTGTGATGTGTCAGTGTAGGTTCGTCGGTTGTAAAAAATGTATCACTCCGGTGGAGGATGTCAATAATGGGGAAGCTATGCATGAGTGAGGATAGTGTTATTTGAGACGTTTCTGTGACTTCCTTTTAATCTTGCTATGAATCTAGAACATCTCTAAAAAATAGTCTTAAAAAAAGAAGAATGGGGAGTATGATTTGGAAATCATCAGAACCCACCACTTCCCCTTCGCTGAAAAGTTGAGAAGAGATAAGGAAGGTAAATTAGTGAACAGAAATATTGGGAATGTTTCTCAAGTGTGGGAAGGAATAATTACAAAACAACAAAATAGTCTGGAAGCAAAGAAAACAGAAGGTGTGTGCAGAGAGGGGGAAAATGCCCCCCCCAATTAAAGTATAAACAAAGCTTGTCAGGAACTAGGCTTACACTCAATCATGAATGTGGTATGGAATCACTGATGAGGTAAAACATGAAATTTTCCAGCAAAAGGAACTGCCAGCCTCTTTTCTGCCTCAGACAACATAGCAATGTGCCCTTGAAGCAATCTGTGTCTAGGTAAGAACCACTTAAGTGGCCCGTTTAATTATGCAATATAAGTGAAGGTATTTCTGCAAAAAGATGGGAGTGTGATGCTGGGTCATGCACCATCCACCAATATATAAAAATTAAATAACAAATATATATTATATATTATATAAATATTTTATATATAATATATATATATTTAAAAATAGCAAAACTTTGTCAGCAACAACCACATTAGGAAAGCAACACAACCACATGAGATAAACCAGAAAAAGTGATGACCACCTGCACAAGTCCAAGATTCTGCTCAGGCTTTGTGTGGTTCTACTTGCATCTCCAAGAAGCAATCCTTGAAAGTTGCAGACAAATCATAAGGATCTTCACAAATAATCCCAAATTTAGAAAGAGGTAGACTGAGAGCATGTTCTTATTTTTCTCCCCTTCTGCCTAGGGAAGTAGAAATAGGTGCTAGAGAGAGATGGATGAAATGAGGAGTCAGCACAACCTGGACTGCCTCTCTCTAGTTGAAGCTTGGGCTCCAGGGCCGTACACCAAAGTGGGGGAATGGCAGTGGCAGTTCTCATAACGGGATTACAAGCCTGGCAAGCATCAGAGAGCATGTTCAAAGTAGATTACAGAAATCTACAAAATGCCACCAGAGTACGTGCCCTTAATTGCTGGGAGCCCTGCCTCACCTTAGGTTCACTGGCCACAGTAATTGACTCCAGCTGGGTCAGTCAGAATCCTTCTCTGGGATTTTTCTGCAGTAGCTAGCAGGGAACACTTGCATTTTTGTCTTTTTTTAAGATTTATTTGAGAGAGAGAAAGAAGGAGCACGAGCAGAGGGGGAAAGGGGCAGAGGGAGAGGGGCAAACGAACTCCCCACTGAGCACGGAGCCCTACCTGGGCTCGATCTCAGGACCCTGAGATCATGACCTGAGCCGAAGGCAGATGCTTAACCAACTGAGCCACCCCAGGCGCCCCAGAACACTTGCATTTTTTAAAGAAAGGACCATCATCCCTGAACAGAGATGATGATTGAGTGTTTTAAGGAAGAACAGAGAGAGTAAAGTAGAGCTAATTTCTATTTCTGACCTCAGTGATGAGGATGTCATGACAACCTCACTTGAACTCTTGGTCCAGTCCAGCATCATGCCTATCTTGTCCAATTATGTGATCCCCAGATCTTCCCCACCCGCTTTTTTTCCCCTTAAATGGGTTTGAGTTTTAATTCTGTCTCTTCACTTTGAATCCCAAGATTAATACACAATAGCTTACTCTCCAACAAGCAAGAGAGTTCCAATTTTCCTGAATCTCCGGAAAATATTAGCATGTAAATCAGCAGAGAGGACATCAGATAGGAAAAAAGCCAAGAAGAACACCATTCCTGAAAAGTGTTCTGTATATAACTACATACCTTGGCACAATTGCTGCAGGTAGGATTTTTTTAAAATAAAAGTATAGACACCAGGTAAAAAATTAATTCCACAGAAAGACATCTGGCAGAGCTCTGAACAAACAGAAGAAAGCTGAGATGAATTGATTTCATCTGTTGATTTTTCCTTTTCTTTATAGCAAAGAAACAGAACCTTTTGGGAAAGAAATTCAGTAAGCAGCTTTCTAAAAGCCCTCATTTCTGTGCCTGAAATTGCTAGAGATACAAATGGCCAGAGTACTTTTCTTTCCCTGTGTTCTGGAAGAACACTGCCGTATTCTCAGTGCAGAGGCTTTTGATTATAGTTCTTGGATCAAAAGCATCCAGAGAGAGCGTGTGCTCCAGGTTGTAAACAGTGCTTTAATTAAAGCACATCTATCTGAATCAATAATGAATTTTCTGCAGATAGGGTCTTTTGCTTCCTGAATCTTAAGAACTCAAGGTAGATAAAAGAAATACCTTTTTGCTACATGTGAAAAAATACTTTTGCTGTGTATAGTTCTAAAAAAACCCAAAAATCTCATGAAGTTTGTGTTTTCAAAAATGAAATTAAAAAAATAATGTGGTATTTTTACATGTTTCTGACTTTCTCCTGTATATAATGAACTTGGGTGTCTAAAATGATACATTTGTTTGCTTAGAATATTTTTATTCTGGAGAAGAAGGGGTAGGAGATTTTGAAAGTTTCTCATAGAAGAGTAAAAATGGGGACAGGCTACTGATTAACAGAGTTGGGTGACTAAGAAAATGGCATTTTACTAATGTAGTGAAAAATGAGAAGAAAATAGCAGGACAAGCCTTTTTAGGTGGGTAAGGCCAAGACTGATTTTAGTATTTGAATTTGAAGTAATCAAAGGATATCCGGGGTAAGAGAAAAAGAGATGGGATTGTAGCTCAGGAATGATTACACAGCTGGTAATGCAAAACTGGGAGATATTTAGAAAGTGTCAAGAGTTGACCCTCAGGAAGGAAAGTGGTTTCCAGGGAAGAGAAGGGGAAGAAAGCCAGCAGTGGAGAACCAAGAACTAAAGCTTAGTGACTACCCAGTAGTGGTCAGGGGTCAACTCCTCTAATGCGGTCGGGTGGGTGGGAGGGTCCATAGGAACCATAGGAGGAACTTTAAGAAGTATGGTATTTGAAAAAAGGGAAAAGTGTGCTGCTCAGAGTGTAAAAATAAGTCAAGTAGAAGAAGAGAGCATTGGATTTAGGATTTTAGGAGGTCACTGGCAAACTTCAGGAATTCACAAGGAGGCTGTAAGGAGGCATTGGCTGGCAACAATATCTGCAAATCGTCTTTGCCTTTGTTTCTATTCATTGTCCTTTTCTCAAGCTGGGTCCTGAGAGGAAAACTATGAAGAAAATTACAAGGCTCTGGGGCACTTGGGTGGCTCAGTTGGTTAAGCATCTGCCTTCAGCTCAGGTCAGGATCTCAGAGTCCTGGGATCATCGAGCCCCTCAATGGGCTCCCTGCTAAGTGGGGAGTCTGCTTCTCCCTCTCCCTTGGCCCCCTGCCCACCCCCCTCCCCAGTGCTTATGCTCCTTCTCCCACTCTTTATCTCAAATAAATAAATAAAATCTAAAAAAAAGAAAAAGAAAATTACAAGGCTGTGAAGAATTAGCCCACCATGAGCAACTCAATCTTCCAGCCAACCCTTGAATCTGAACTGGCCACTGACAGCTCTTGAATAGATAAAGACAAACTATCTTTCTTTTTCTTTCCTTCCTTCCTTCTTCCTTTCTTTTCCCCCTTCCCTCCATGCTTCCTTTAAAAATCAGTTTGTTAAGGATTAAGAAGTGGTTGAATTTCCCTAGTATCAAGAAGGTTCTGACAAGGAGAGGTGCTGACTGGAGAATACCTGGACAAAAGTAGATAAAAGGGCAGTAGTTTCCTAGGCTTCAGTCAGAGAACAAGCCCTTTCTAGCTCTGGCTCTCGACCACCGTCCTGAGGAGTCTAATTAGTTTGCTTCTCTGACCTCGATTGCTACCTTGGGAAGAGGCTTTAAAGCCTGTTCAGATTCCTAAGCTTGCCAAGCCCTGCAGTCTCAGTCTAGTCAGCAATCATGCCCTGCCCAGACCGCTTGCTGTCTGACCACACAGCTTAGCTAACCCCATTTGTGTTACACCCTCTCCTTATGCCTCCTTTGGAAAAGTGCATCTAAGAACTAACTCCTTACACAAATAGAAAGATTTAAAAGAGTAAAGACCAATGATATAAGGAATCAAGGGTGGAGGGGTTGGACTTGGAAATGGTAAATGTAGAGATAAAGATCTTTAGCTAGAGAAGGTGGAGGTGAAGTAAGAAAGGCTCAACTTGATAGTCTTCAAGTCTCTGCAAAGTAGGATGCAAATCCTTCTTGAAGAGGGAGTGTGGATTATATAGCATGGGAATTACGTCTCAATGAAGCTATTTTAAAAAGGGGTGAATGTATACAAAGAAACGGAAAGACATGCCATGCTCATGTGCTGGAAGAACAATTACTGTTAAAATGTCCAAACTACACAAAGCAGTCTACACATTCAGTACAATCCCTATCAAAATGCTAACAGCATTTTTCATGGAACTAGAACAATCCTAAAATTTGTATGAAACCGTAAAAGACCCTGAATAGCCAAAGCAATCTTGAAAAAGAAAAGCAAAGCTGGAGGCATCACAAGTCCAGACTTGATGTTATATTACAAAGCTGTAGTAATGAAAACTGTATGGTACTGACACAAAAACAGACACATATATCAATGGCACAGATTAGAAAATCCAGGAATTAACCCACAATTATATGGTCAATTAATCTTCGACAAAGCAGGAAAGACTATCAATAACACCAGAAACAATGAGTTTTCGTGAGGATGCAGAGATAAAGGAACGCTCTTGCACTGTTGGTGAGAATGCAAAGTGGTACAGCCATTCTGGAAAACAGTGTGGAGGTTCCTCAAAAAGTTAAAAATAGAACTACCTCGAGATCCAGCAATTGCACTTCTGGGTATTTACTCAAAGAATATAAAAACAGTAATTCAAAAGGATGCATGCACCTCTATGTTCATAGCAGCATTATTTACAATAGCCAAGTTGTGGAAGCAGCCATGTGTCCACTGATTGATGAACGAATAAAGTAGAGGTGATATATTTACACTACTAGGTATTTACCCCAAAGATACAAATGTAGTCATCCAAAGGGGCACCCGCACCCCAATGTTTATAGCAGCAATGTCCACAATAGCCAAACTGTGGAGGGATCCCAGAGGCCTATCAACAGATGAATGGATAAAGAAAATTACACACACACACACACACACACACACACACACACACACACGGGACTATAACTCAGCCATCAAAGAGGATGAAACCTTACCATTTACAACAATGGGGATGGAACTGGAGGGTATTATGCTGAGCAAAATAAGTCAATAAGACGAAGACAGTTATATGGTTTCACTCATGTGGAATATAAGAAATAGCACAGAGGATCCTAGGGGAAGGGAGGGAAAACTGAATGGGAAGAAATCAGAGAAGGAGACAAACCATGAGAGACTCTCAACTATAGGAAACAAACAGCGTTGCTGGAGGGAGGTGGGTGGCAGGATGGAGTAACTCGGTGACAGGCATTAAGGAGGGCACAAGATGTGATGAGCACTGGGTGTCATATGCAATGGATGAATTACTGAACTCTATATCTGAAACTAATGATGTACTGTATGTTGGCTAATTGAATTTAAATTAAAAAAAGAATGAAATCTTGCCATTTGCAATGACATGGATGGAGCTAGAAAGTATAATGCTAAGTGAAATAAGTCAGAGAAAGACAAATACCATACAATTTCACTCCTATGTGGAATTTAAGAAACACACAAGCAAAGGGAAAAAACAGAGAGAGAGAGAGAGAGAGAGAGAGAGACAAACCAAGAAACAAACTCTTAACTATAGAGAACAAACTGATGATTACCAGAGAGGTGATGGGTGGGGGAATGGGAGGAATAGGTCATGGGGATTAAGGAGTGCACTTGTCATGATGAGCACTGGGTATTAAAATAAAAACTTAAATAAGTAAAAGGAGTGAATGTGAGAAATGAGGAAAGATTAACAAAGTATTGAGTTTAAAAGTCACATTCATGTTAGCATGGCAGTTCTGAGTTATGGATCCCCTTAAAGATGTTTGTATATGGAGTGATTGCAACTGTCTGCAAGTTCTTCTTTTCTTATTGAAATATTATATTCCTCCAATGGTTTGCACAGAACCTGTTCAACTTTCTAGTAGTCATTCCAAGGAAGGAACAAATAGACTGTAATCATACATTTTCTAATCAACAAATGCAAACATGGTGGATATACTAAATATTTCAATGCATAAGTAATATTTATGTGGGATGTTTTAGGCCATATATAACAGACTATGCAACCATCGGTGTCTTAAATAATAAAGACATGTAAATTGTGTCATACAACAAAGGTAGTTCCAGGATGGAGCAGTGACAAAATGTTGGCTTTATCATGTTGGGCACATGCTGGTTTTAGCAGCTCCAAATTTTTCCTCACCAGAAAACATATAGGACAGCAGGAAGAATGGGGAAGGAAAAAAGGTATTTTCCTCACTTTCTACTTACTTTTGCAGTGAAGAAAATCTTTCTAGGAAGCTACCAAACAAACTTCCTATTATATCTTTTTTTAAAAAAATATTTATTTATTTGAGAGAGAGAGATAACCAAGCAGACTCCACCTGAGCGTGGAGCCTGACGTGGGCTTGATCTGACCACCAAGGGCTCCATCTCCCAACCCAGAGATCATGACCTGAGCTGAAACCAAGAGTTGGACACTTAACTGACTGAGACCCTCAGGTGTCCCCCTATTATATCTTAATGGCAAAAAGAATGGGTCACAATGCAAACCCTGGATTTAAGGGAGGCTGGGTAAGTGAATAACTGGCTTTTTAGCTTTAGAGATAGAAGTGCAAGAAAGGAGGGGAATGGAAATGGATTTGGATAGACAACAAAGCTGTCTGCTACATTATGCACTGGGGAAAGAATAATAAACTGAAAAAATATTTGCTTGAAGAACTTCCAATATGAGCAGATTTCATTTAAACTAAGGTAAAGCTCAAAACTGAAGACGAAGATTTGAGGAAAAACAGCACACTTGAATAGCAAAAGAATTTTCAAAAACCAAAACATAAGCCTATGAAAACGTTATGAAAAGAAATCTGATTAATATAGCTTTGTGTTTGGGATTCCACTGCTTTTGGTAGGACTACATTTCTCTTGTAGAATAGCTAACTTTTCCTAGAATTCTCCTACATTATCTCCAGAGTAGATGCGTAAAGGGCCAAAATCCTGGATGTTTCCACTCCAACAAGTTAACCAGGAGTGTCTCTAACAACCACTTGTAATAATTGTATTCATTTTTCTTTCCATCTTAATTTTAAATTGGGTCACATTTAGCATCTTTATATTTCTCAAAGACGTTTTAAGTAACATGCTACAGATCCTAAATGAAATCGAAAAATGTTAATATTTGGAGAAATGTAACCTAATTCTCAGACCTTGAATCGCTGCATAGTCAAAATCTTAAAAAAACAAAACAACCGTTTTTCATTCAAACCATGACCGAGTCATATATTATGAAGCTGTACACCTAATTAGTAAATTCTACACTCAAAAAATATCTTTGGTATGTTTTTTAAAATTTTACAAATTGAGAAAAAGAACCACATTGGTTTGTAATGTTATTAATACATGGAGATATTGCTTATACATTCTAACTTTAATGACTTTGACTACATTGACCATTCAATTAAAAAAATTTTTTTAAGGTTTTATTTTTTGTCAGAGAGAGAGAGCTCAAGCAGGGGGAGCAACAGGCAGAGGGAGAAGCAGGCTCCCCACTGAGCAAGGAGCCCGATGTGGAACTCAATCCCAGGACCCTGGGACCATGACCTGAGCCGAAGGCAGATGCTTAACCAGCTGAGCCACCCAGGCACCCCTGATTTTATTCTTTTAGAACAATTTTAAGTACATAGCAAGATTGAGAGAAAGATAGAGATTTCCCATATACCCTCTTCCCCCTGTAGGGGCCAAAGGGAGGCCACTGCAAAATATGCCACTTTGGCATATTGATTATTTTGAATTAAAAGTTACTTAAGAAACAGCCAGTGCAAGAAGAACACTCCGACCCTCAGTAAAGTAGAAAATAAACCTCCCCATGTAAAGGTACCCTCCCTGTACCAGAGATAGGGAATTTAGTGTGGAAAAGGTTGTATAATAAACAAGCCTTGTTACTTTTTATTAATTTACTACCCCAACCCAAATTCTATTTAGAATACCTTAATAATTGAAGCTCCCAAACATCAGTTTTCTTTGTCCTGTCAATTCTTCATGAGATTTATTGTCTTTTTGTCTAAAAAGTATAAAAACTGCCTGCCTTGTTTCTCTAGCTC
This sequence comes from Ursus maritimus, assembly GCF_017311325.1. Lineage (NCBI taxonomy): Eukaryota > Metazoa > Chordata > Mammalia > Carnivora > Ursidae > Ursus > Ursus maritimus. The sequence goes on from NW_024426663.1 coordinate 71,486,629, forward strand.
TCAATTTCATTATTAGGCCTCTGTGTGCAAGGAATTAAACTGCTTCCCCCCACCCCCTTGTTAATCTGTCTCATGTGAATTTAATTCTTAGAAAAGCTAGAAGAACTTTAAATGGCAGAGACAATTTTTTCCTACCCAATACCCTACACATACATACCTTCCCTGATAATCAGTATCTTGTACTTGAAAGGTACAATTCCTACCATTGATGTACCTACACTGACACATTATCACCCCAAGACCATAGTCTACATTGGGGTTCACTCTCAGTGTTGTAACATTTTATGGGTTTGGACAAATATGTAATGATATTTATCAATGATGACTCTATTATACAGAGTAGTTTCATTGTCCTAAAAATCTTCTGTGCTCCAGCTTCCTATATTTTTATATGTTAAATCTGGCATCTCTAGCCCAAAGGCTTCCAGTCATCATGAGAACTACCTCCTCTCAGGGAGAGCCTTGCCAACTTGTTGAATATTCCTGAGTTCAAAATATTGTAATCATTCGTTCATTCAGCAAATATTAATTTGCAATATTTTAAAGTGTTTGCTAGTTATCCCATCCTTCACTAGATGTTGTAAAACACAAAAATAAATGAGACATAATCCTTAATCTGCAGGGGTTGTGGAATGCTGTCTCTCCCAAATCACCTAAACAACTTGTTGATAAGACAATGCTGAGTTTATTGTTTAATGCAGTCGGAGAGGGCACTACTGTAACAGAGTTGAAATGGTCTCAGAGAGGGAAGGGCAAAGTAGTGGTATTTACCGAGATTTTTAAGTTTGATTTAAAGCAGTTGTTTTCATTCCAATCCATCGGGAGAGGGCCTGTTGATTAGTATTGAGTATGGATCACCGTATAGATTACATGGATGTTATAGTTTAAAATTGGTGGACACAAAAGGTGAGGATTTTCTGGTAAGTTTTGGAATACAAACTGTTTTCTGATACCTTCTATTGAAGAGTTTATGGCTCTCCCAGGAAATTCCACTATTTTACATTTTCCTTTATATCTAATTAGTTAACAGTCGTTTGCCCTTTCCTGGGAAAATCAACAATTATCCTGGACAATTATGCCTGGAATTTGACTGAGGCATACTCCTACTTTGCATAATTCTACCACCAAGACACTAAAGAGTAAATTTCTCTGTGATTCTACCTATATCCAAAACATGGATGATCGTTTTGTTATGCTCTGAAGATGAAGATGATCAGTCATAAGACTGATTCTGTCTCTCGACTTCCTGTTTTAGCAGAAGAGTCATAAGTTTCCCAAAGATAATTTATAATTTTTTTTTTAAAGATTTTATTTATTTATTCGACAGAGATAGAGACAGCCAGCGAGAGAGGGAACACAAGCAGGGGGAGTGGGAGAGGAAGAGGCAGGCTCATAGTGGAAGAGCCTGATGTGGGGCTCGATCCCATAACGCCGGGATCACGCCCTGAGCTGAAGGCAGACGCTTAACCGCTGTGCCACTCAGGCGCCCCGATAATTTATAATTTTATTAGAGTCAAGTTCTTTAGCTAGGATATGATTTATCTTGAAGAGATAAATCCTTTACTTCTAACAAATTATAGGCTGTTCAAAAGTTCATCAGGCCAGCAACTAAGATACAATTAAGAAGATTCCTGAGTGGCACTGTCTTTTTCAGATAGGGGATTCCAGATTCTTTTGAAATAACAATGTCTTTAAAGATTTTATTTATCTGACAGACGGAGAGAACCTGGGTGGGAGGGAGGGACAGAGGCAGAGGGAGAAGCAGACTCCCCACTGAGCAGAGAGCCCAATGTGGGGCTCGATCCCAGGACCCTGAGATCATGACCTGAACTGGAGGTAGATGCTTAACTGACTGAGCCACCCAGGCGCCCCTGAAATAACAGTGTCTTTAAATGGTGTGTTAAAAGCAGCTGTATGACTTCACTAAGTCCTTGGTAATGAAACCTCTGCTTTGGTAACCCAAACATGAACAAAACTTTTGCAAGTTAAAATGAGCCCTTCAACAGCCTTCCACTGTGGTTTGTGTAATCACAGTGACCACAGCAGCTCAACGAGTAGACAGAGGCAACCTGTTTTGGGGGCTTTCTTTAAATCGGATGTTCCTTCATGCCGTACAATCTTTGATTTTCATTGAAAACACACCACATTTCTTAGTAAATAAGCTTAACTCCTAGGAAATCCTATTATCTTCTCTGTTACATATTTCTGATCATTGTTATAATACTTTAAATCCTGCTACTTTCCTTTCATTACCTGAAAAAGAGGAAACTCATGACTATCTAACCTCTGTTTGTGAAATCCACATCCTGAATAGATTTATTAGAAGTCTAATTAGAAAATGCAGACTTAACCTTGTTTGTGTTTTTTTTCATGAGTTGTATTTTAAAACTAAAACAGAAAAATGTTAGGTAAAATACACTGAATAAAACAAACTCACTTTGGCTCTAGAATATAACCCTTTACCAGAAGGAAAACAATTGCTCAGATGGTAGAACTCATTGTGCTCACTAGATCTTGTTGGCTAGATAAGAGCGTGAACATTTACAAGGATAGTAGATATACTTTTGTGGTAGTCCTTGAAGTGCTCTGGAGACAAAGAGAGTTCTTCACCTCAGGAGGAACTCAATTAAGGATGTCCAGCAAATTAAAGAATTTTGAACATCGTGTTTCCTAAGAAGATAGCTATTATGAAATTAGGAGCTCATACAAATGTGAAAGGAAACGTTCTGGCACTCAACTAAGATCCTAGCTTTTGTGATACTTCAAAAAGCTCAATCTTTGGAGAGGTTTTGAAGAATCTGTTAGAGAAAGTCAACATGCAGCAAAGCTTACAATCCAGCCAGGTTAGATAAACATGTAAGTTAGAAAATACAATAAGGGATATATGCACTATGAAAAAATAACATGTAAGCAAACTTTTAGGGAGAAGGACTATGGAGGAAATGGTCAGTTCTCAAACAAGGAAGTCGTAATGGATCTGGAACAGTTGCTCAGAGAAAGATAACTTTGAAGTAAGTCTTTGGAAGATGAGGATGTGAAGGAGACATGGAGTGCTTTCTAGACAGAGTTAGCAGCTCGAGCAAAGGTTATGAAATGGGTTGGCCACTCCAGGGACTGGGAAACAGCTTGGGGAGCTAGAGCAGTTGAGTGACAAATAAGACATGATATGTATATTGTGGAAAATGTGTGTACCTTGATCCCTGCCTCAAATAAAGCTATTTAGAAGAAAGGAAGTAATTTGGTAAAAGCAAAATTCTTTATTAATAAAGTGTTTTACCTGAAAAGCTTCTGTTTTCACAATTATAAATATATCTTGATCCGGATAGTCATACTCATTTTTTAATTGCCCTGAGTCAGCTTTAAAAATTATGCCACATGTGCAATTCTACAGATATCCTTTCTCCCACCACAATCTAGTTGCTGCAAATATTTGAAACTTCATTCTGGATAAGTATAAATTTGTGTAAATGGATCTACTTTTAACCAGTTGCTATTCAATTGGAAAAGATGCCATTCAATTGGAAAAGTCATGTTCTGATATTGAGGTGCACAAAGTAATTTACAGGCCTGGCCAATCAATATTCTGCTTGTGTATGTATCTGTGTCTGTGTATGTATCTGTTTCTGTGTACCCACAAGTATCATTTCTATTTATGTAGTATTCTTTATAACCTAAAACCAACATTCCAGGCTATCATCTAATGGTTTTCTATTTATTATTACGAAGTAACATTGTTGTTAGTAAACACTGTACGCGGAGAGAACTATTACAGTAAACCAGCTGAACCACAGTTCAATGTCCTTACTCGGTGGGTTTTTATTTAGAACATAAGCAATGTAGAACCTAATGACAGGCATAGAAGCTTGTCATATCCTTGCTTTCTTTTCCTTTCTTTGGGGTTCAGGTTTATAACGTTAAGCTCATAATCATATACTTCCTTGTTCATGGCACATTACCATCGTTTATACAACCCTCCCCCACCCCTCACTTTTTAAAAAAATTTTTTTTAAAGATTTTATTTATTTATTTGACAGAGACAGCCAGCTAGAGAGGGAACACAAGCAGGGGGAGCAGGAGAGGAAGAAGCAGGCTCATAGCAGAGGAGCCTGACGTGGGGCTCGATCCCATAACGCCGGGATCACGCCCTGAGCCAAAGGCAGACGCTTAACCGCTGTGCCACCCAGGCGCCCCTCACTTTTTAAAATTTTAAGCAAGGGGAATATTTTTACCTGTGTACTTCCATTTTCCAGGATTTAGATGGACATGAAGTCCTAGGAGTGAGAGAAACCAGGGTTTGGATCTTGGGTAAATGATTGAACCTCTCTGAGACTCCATTTTCTCATCTATAAAGTGGGAATAATAGCAACTAACTCATCATGGGGTTGTTATGAGAATGGATTATGCATCTAGAGTGCTTATTAGTACCGGGTCTGGAACATGGTATGTGCTCAATACATTTTTGCTACTGTTCAATAACTTTCAATGGCATTAGAAATTTGAATATGGACAAATTGCAATGCAGGCTATGAATAGCTACTCCCAATATGCTATGTCACTTTAAGTAAGTCACTTTGCCAAACTGTTACTTACATTTCTGCAACTAAGGAATAGAAATGACATTGCAATTGTTTGTAAATAAGATTGTGAAATTTTAAAGCACTAAATAAATGCTAATTTATGTCACCTCATTAAAATCTGTAGTTATGGGGTGCCTCGGTGGCTGAGTGGGTTAAGCATCTGCCTTCACTCAGGTCATGAACCCGGAGTCCCAGGCTCGAGTCTTGCATTGGGCTCCCTGTTCAGTGGGGAGTCTGCTGCTCCCTCTGCCCCTTACCCCACTCATCCCACTCGTGCTCTCTCTCTCAAATAATAAAAATAAATAAAATCTTAAAAAAAATAAAATCTGTAGTTACATTTATAATCCTAAGGATAAGTGAAATTAGTATTTTGTATTAATAGTGGAACTTCCATTCAGGTGTTATTAAGATAAACAAATGTAGAGCATTCAACCCAAGGTTATGGACTCGGTAAGATAGGAGGAGCAGATATTCTGTAACTGATGACAGAAGAAATTTATCTTCTCTGAAGAATTTCATGTTTATTCCTATATAGTAAATAGTGAGACCTCAGTGAACCCTATCAGCTGCTCCATTAGGAAGTGGGTGGCGCTAATGACCACGTCTTCAGTGGGAGCTGATTCTGTGGGTCTCCAGAGCCCTTGAGTAACTATAGCTTTCCTCTCCCCTTCGATGCCTAATTCTGACTTTAGATTCAGTTTCTCTGAAGGGTTAGCAACAACGGAGGAAATGTTACGCTGTAAAAGTAATGGAACTCGTGGGTCCTGTAAGACTCTCTGCTTTGACCCTTGTCAAGGCGTAAGTCTTGTCATCGGTATAGGCTCATTAGGGCTCTTGTCATTGAAGGGCTGTATAGAGCAGTGACTTCGATCCTTAAAGCCAGACTGCCTGGGTTTGAATCCTGGCTTTGGTGCTCATGAGCAGGGTAAACTTAACCTGACAGGGCTTAAAATAACACCTACTTCATGAATTAGACCAGCACCTAAACCATGCTAGAGGCTCAACGAATAGCTATCAATTCTACCGTTGTTTTTTTTTAATGAATGCCTGACAGGAATGTGATTTATCTGAAAGGTAAAACAGGAGGATGAAGTTGGTTTAACTTGAAATAACTTATATGAGCAGACACCATCAAGATACCAACGTGAATCATTCCATCGTCAGATAAATGACACAGGTTTCTTCCTCATCGTTAAAATTCCGAAAGGTAGTACAGGACAGAGAATAAGTGCATGGGCTTTTAAGTCAGTCATGACACTTACTACGTGTCCTTGCCTTAGTTTCTCCCTTTGTAAAATGGCTAAAAATAGTACGTGCTGCATGGAGTTGTTCTGAGGTTTAGAGAAGATAATGCCAATGAGGTGATTAGCATAGTTTCTGACAAACAGTAAAAACACTTAATATTATGTTCTCAGTAATAAACATCAGTGGTGGTTGTTATTTCAAGTAAAAGAGCAAGGCATACAAGCCCCTTCAAGTATTCCGAAGTTGTAACTATCATTGTCACAAATTAAAATGTGGTTAGAACTGGGGCTTCTCATAGATTTAGACTATGGGGAAAAAAATGGTGGAATGATTCTGTGCCCGGGCCATAGGAGGCACTTAAAACACCAGTGCCCCTGTGAATACACTGACTGTTCCTCTGTGAACCTCACATCTCAGTTTCCTAAGATTCTTTGCTTTGTTTTGCCTTACTATTTCAGGTCCGTTTAGTTGTGGGAGGTTGTTTATGCCATCGCTAGGTCCTGCTGTATCTAATCCAGTCTTGATCTGAATCTGTCAGAAGCAGCTAAAAGGAGCCATAGCTAGTTGGCATTAGTTGAAAAAGCATGAAAGGTTTGGGGAAACAATTTTTAAGAGTAATAGGAAAAGAACAGAATGTTATTAGATTGGATTTAAATGCCTTGCATGTGTATTGGAGTTTGGATTACCTTCTCTGTGGGCTAACTCTGGCAAAATTTTAGTTAGCGTTTTTCCTCATCCAATTTACTCAGCTTAAAGCTCGTTATCGTCATAATAGAGTAAAATTAATTTTGGTTTTAGCCCAAGTAAGATGTCAATTACAAAGCAAAATGGTAGTCTTATATGATTAGTTGCTCTCAAATATTCAAAGCACTGCTATGGGTCATTTCAACTGATAAATACTTTAAATTGCAATAATAAATGAACAACTTATTTTAGCAGAAAACATTGCCATTAATTCACCAGGGGCAGCAGAGTTGTGTTTACCCATTCATATACTTATAAGAGGTTATTTATTAAATCCTCTCCCTTAGCACAGCTTTTGATCCAAACTGTATCTTCATTTGCAGTGGAACTCAAGGCACTAGAATGTGGCCAGGTCAGAATACCCAGAATCTGTCCTTCTATGTCCATAGCTCTTTTTTATGGCATTTGTCAAGTATTTGGTGTATGTGATTTGTTTTGTTATTTGCGTACCTATCCAGGAGATAGGTCTGAGAACTCCCACTGCCTGGAATCATGTCTTCTTGGAAGGAAGAAAAGAAAGAAAGAAGGGAGGGAGGAAGAAAGGAGGGAAGAAAAGAGGAAGGGAGGTTAGTATTTGTATGGAGCCAGAGTCAGAGACATGTACCTAGAAAAATACTGTTATTATGATCTCCTACCTTCTACGTATCATCCCATTGGCTGCTCTTTTATGTCTCTATCCCATTTCTTGATGAAGTCAGCCTTAAAGATCTTTCCTGTGTTGTCACAAATGGATTCAGTAATTGTAATCCCCATCAGCAGTGATACAGTCAATTGGAAACATTTTTTAAATGTAAGTCTTAAAATAGGCTACACTGAATAATTCACAGGTCTGTCAAACATGGTCATGTCCATTCTCCTACTTCACAGTTTGATTTTCCTGTTTCTGTCAGCTGCTCCAGGATCAGAAAAACCTTCTGAGATGTAAAAAGAAAAAGAAACTCAACCTTGCTTTCTCCCTGTACTCTAAGCTTCCCTTTTATCTACAGGAGCTGAATGTATTAATTTTGGAACCACACCTATTTTTTGCCCCAAAGACTATCCTAAATAATGTATGATGACACACAATGAAATACAGTTGTGAAATGGCTTTCGGGAGTACTGTTCTTTGACCCCAAAAGACACTTGATTGAGTGCATTCTTTCTGATTGCAAGATAGCAGAGCTCATTAACCTGAGGGATAGAATGACATTTGCTGTGTCTTTGACTGTTTCAAGAATAGGATCTTCCCACTAGATTATATTGTTGTCAGTCTTTTTGCTATTTTAAGGGAAACACATCAATCTAACATTTAAAAAATTCTATTTCCTTCTTTGAATAGATAATACAGTCATATGGTGTAAAAAACCCAAAAGGTATAAAAGGGTATATAGTGAGATGTCTTTCTCCTACCCTTGTCTCCCAGCCACGCAGCTCCTGGAGATAACCACTGCATTTTGGATACTCTTCCGGACATATCCTCACACTGATTTTTAACACATCTCTCCCAATCTAACCAGATGTTTGGCTCAGCCCTTACTCTCAAATTCAGTTATTTCCTAAAGGAGTTGTATCTCCGTGCTGGCCATTTGCTATAAATTGATTCACAAAGTGGAAAAACTTAATATAATTAAACTCCCATTTAGACGAACTTGATAGAATGTCAAAATTGCTGGGATTAATTTAAATAATGTTTAAAAGAAAACCAATTGCTATAGAGTCCAGATGGCAACTTAAAAAAAAAGTATATATATATATATATATATATATGTATATATAAAGCAGTGTCTTTTCTTAGGTTTGTTTGTCAGGGAAGAGGATGACTTCTATATTAGGGAATTCTTTGTTTTTGTTGTTTGTTAATCTTACTCTGCGTCAAGTTAGGCTTCCAATCCAATCCCAGAGGTCCCCTTCTTTTACCTCTACCTCTTTTTTGCATGTTTTTAGTGATAACCTTGTCCTTAGCCTACCTCCTCTATCCTGAGCTTCACAATTAGGTTTATACCTTCTTAAAGCTGCCTAATGGGTCTAGGCGCGTTGGTCTTTGGTCTCGTTGGTTGGTCTCGCTTCTCTATCCTCTGTTCTGGTGCTCATCCAGATCCCGGCAGGTAAACACAGAGTGTAAGGAATTAACTCTTTAATAGTCATGTTGGATAGACCTGTGTTTGGGAACAGCACGTCTACGCTGGGTTTTCCATTCAAGGCAATTTGTTGAATTGTATCACCAGCCTCACTATTAATGGATCATTTGTTTGGAGATGGGAATTGGCTCATTAAATGGAAACTTAGGTCAAACAGATTTTTAGTGAAAATGGACTGTCCTTGATGATGCAGGTCCTAGATTCCGCTAGAGTGAATTATTTATGAGGCAATCAAGAAGGAAGGTGCGGGATCCTACCCACAAAGAGTATTGTATTTGTGAAGGATGTTATAGTGAAGATATAAGGCAAGGTGTTCCCCTCAGGGTACGTGCTGTCAGTCCACAACAAGACAACTCTCTCAGGAGGGCTTTTAGGTATTTCTGGCAGTTAATCCCACTTTGCTAGGACTAACTTCATAAACACACCTCTATATACACATTTAGGGCAAGGTTTTATTAGTTCTGATACCATAAATTCATACTAAGAGAACATGTCCTAACTAATAGGAACAGTGTTTTTATTTTTTCATTATCAAGTACTGTAGCTAGGCAACCAGGAATTTGATTAGAATCTGCTGTTTGCTTGACACAACAATTCTCATTGCCCTCAAGGTCTCCGCCAACAAGGTTAGAAACTCCTGTGACAATGTCAAGCAGTTCAAGAATTATTGGATCATCTATGTTAATATATTTTTTTCCCCAGTGTGCGTCAGATCAACTATTTTTCTATTTATTACTCATCTTAAAAACCATACTGCTTTATGGAGTACCTGGCTGGCTCAGTTGGTAGAATATGCAACTCTTGATCTTGGAATTGTGAGTTTGAGCCCCACATTGGGTATAGAGATTACTTAGAAAGAATATCTTTAGAGGTTCCTTGGTGGCTCAGTCAGTATAGCATTCAGCCCTTGATCTCAGGGTCCTGAGTTCAAGCCCCACATTGGGCATGGAGCCTACTCTAAAAAGAAAGAAAGAAAACCTTAAAAACAAACAAACAAACAAACAAACAAACAAGCCTAAATGGGTTACTTGAAATACAGTCTTTTACTAGCACAGGCTTGTACCTCGTAGGTTGAAAACAAGCTTATCAGGGCCCAACCTATTTTGGGTATAAGTAAGAACTAATTTTAATTAAGTTTGGAATTGTATACAAAATATTGATGTTCTATTTCTGGTTATGTATTCTCATAAGAAACCTCATTAACTAAAGGAAGGGGCAGTGGAAGGATATTCTTGGTTTATGGCATTCCAAAATTTCATGATTATGTTTTCTGCTATAATGTTGTTGCATTACTTATATGTGGTTATCTTAGAAGCTAGAGTTAGTCCTGACAGAATTAATAGAGAGCTGTTGACTTGCCTAATATACCTCCTATCTAGGCACATAACAGAGAGAAAGGGTTTTAGAATAATGGCATTTAAGCTCTAAGTAGGTTAAGCTACTACTTGCCCTTAAGAATAGCAGGACTGCAACAGATATTTATCTACAGAAATTTTTTAAGGGGAGAACAATACCTTTGTGTTCCAGTTTAGCAGTATCTTTAGGAAAATGAATCACCTCAAATTTGGTTTCAAACAACCTCCTGTTGGAAACTGGTAGGCACATGGCTGCTATTTTATTTCCTTGGTATGATTTCAGATGGTTTATGTTTAAATAATTCTCCTGAAAATGACTTTAGGACTGGCAGGTAATGACTCAATGGAACAATTCCTCCTCTGATTCATGGAGAATCTGGTATTACTTATTTGACTCATCTGCTTCTCTCATTTAGGAAATGTCACTATAAATGCACCATAAGGTGCTCGTGAAATGCTCCGAAGTACATATAAAAGGTGCTAGAAAATTATAAGGTTAAAGAGCCTTACTTTAAAATATAGTTCTATAAAACTTCAAACAGGTGTTGAGTTTCATTATAGACCAATTCTAGAATTACCTATTTATGGGAGGGGGGGAGGGGGGAAAAAACAACTCACCTCCCCTCCAAGTGAAATATCTCATTAAAGAGTTTTATAGCTTCAGTATGTTTCTGATCATTAGGTTAAATAAAATAAATGGAAAGAAACAAACATTCAGTGCTGGATTTAATTTAAAAACGTTTCCTAATTAAGTTTAAAAATCCACACAATATCCAGTGCCTACCATAAATTAAATTAATTAAATCAGTTGCTTACTCCACTTTGGTTAAGTAGAATTAAACCTGTCTGCAGCATAATTTTTTTAAGATTCACAAATGTCAGTCTCCCAAAAGATTTTCCATTAAATAGAAATGCAGTATGTAAATAATATGCTTTTATTGGAATAACTGATGACCTTTTTTTAAATAATAGAATTGATTTTTTAGAACAACTTTAGATTTATAGAAAAATTGAGAAGATAGTTCAAGGAGTCCCCATAGACCCCATACCTAGTTTCCCTTACTATCAATATCTTACATTATTCTGGTAATATTAATATTAGCTAAATATCTGTATAAATTACAAGTTGAATAAAGATGAGAAAGGTTTTTTTTTCCCGAGCTTCTTTGGGTTATTGGCATTTCCTCCTATACTCATGTGCTATACCATGGTATCTCAACTCTGTTTGTATTTTCCTATGAGCCCTGATTTATGCACTTTAGTGGTAAGAAGAAACCAAATGTTATTCCATCCACCACCCCCCCACACTCCAGCCATTATTTTTAAAGTCACAGCAGCAAGTCCTCAACTTGTCCCATAGCTGTCTGGGCTCATGAGGGTCTAACAATGACTGGCACAGAGAACTGGGTAGACCCAAGTTCCTAAAACATATAACTCTACCCTTAACATTCCTGAAGGCATGGGCAGATCCAGATTTTATGGGGCAGGAAGATTACACATTTTGGGAGGCCTCTTAAAAAGGATAGACAAAACTAGATTCATTTCTTAGAAGGGGCCTATGCAAATGAAAAGTACTGAAGTTTAACATTTATTAACTTATGATTAAATCGGTCACTGCCAAGGAAATACATTTACATGTATATGTAATATGTAATATTACATATAATGTATGTAATGCATACCCCCCAAATGTGTGTGTGTGTGCATGCCCATGTGTGCGTATGTGTGTGTGTGTGTATAAAACCAAAAACAACACAGTCTTAGGCACATGTTATTTCTGTCTGGGATTTTGGTCTCCTACGTCCAATGTGGAATCTAGTGAGTTAGACTGCACCCTCTCAGTGGTCAAACTCGACGCTCAGATTTTATAACTTGTATAAAATGAGGTCTAGAGCAATGAAATGTGCCAGCATGCAAAACAGCGAGACAGAACCTAAACTTGAGCAGGCCAGAATTATTTATTAACCTAGACACCTCCCCGGGTGGGGAATCCAGCCTTTTTCACCTAAACCCCCGAGAAGAAAGGACACCCAGAGAGAGATGACTCCTGTAAGTTTTACTTACCTTCCAAAGCACCTTCCCAATACAATCTAGATCATCCTTCTACTGAGCCCGGAGTCCAGCAGGAGCCCTTCCCCTGTGGCAGGCCTGCAACAGAGCAAAGAGAGGAGTCAGCCGGGTGGTAAGAGGACAGAAGGGCTGACTGAAACAGGCTTACTCTCCTGCCTTCCCCGTCTCCAGGCTTTAAACTACTGTATGGTGACTAACATAACATAATAAAAAATTATTATTAAAAAAATAAATAAAATAAAGAAATACCTCCACTTCTCCATCAACCTCCATGTGAGATTTAGAAACTTGATACTCGTTTTACCCAAGTATTCAGATTGTTTGCTCTGATTGATCAAAATGTTTAGTTCATCTGCTATTTATGTAGGATGATTTTCAAAAAACCAAAACCTCACCTTAATTAAGAGAGGGGTTAAAGACGTTTGCTGTAGAGATACATAGGGACTTAGAAATGGGTTAGAGCTCTGTTGCTCTCTACGCGGTCATAGTTCCTACTTCCCTCTGGGTTTCTGCTTAGCATCTGGGTGGTGACCAACTTCTTCTTGCAGTTTCTACCTTTTAACTTCTGCTTGCACGGAACTTGTACTCGTTACAGTGCTATTCTAGGTGCTGGAAATACAGCGGTGAGTAAGGTGGCCCCGACCCCTCATGGAACTTACAATATGTCAGGGAATAAGCAGAAGAGTGGACGAACTACGGGGGTTGGAGGGGTGGAAGGAGGGAGAGATGTTATACTCTGAAACCAAACACACAAGAAGCAATGAAAACCTATATTAGGTGAGCGTAACATAAACTGTGGGTCAGCGTGCCTGGGTGGTTCAGTGGGTTAAGTGTCTGCCTTCAGCTCAGGTCACGATCCCAGGGTCTTGGGATCGAGTCCCCCATTGATCCCTGCTTCTCCCTCTGCCCCTCCTCCTCCCCACCACTCATGCTCTCTCTCGTGCTCTCTTGCTCTCTGTCTCAAATAAATAAATAAAATCTTTTAAAAAATAAAAATAAACTGTGGATCATGATCCATAAGTGTTTTTAACAAAAGAAATAAAAGAAAATATCAGAATAAATCACGCACAGTAAGGATAAGTATTGTTTTGTGAAACTTTTGTTTCAGTTTATATTATCAATGAGTAAACAGATAATATTCCAGGTCCTTGTGGAGTGTGCTTTCTAGGAGAAAGATAATAAACTACATAAATTAGTAAAATATAGAATATATTAGGAGGTGCTGAACTGAGAAATGAAAGGCAAGGAAGAGTATATAAAATGTCAGTGGTAGGCGTTGAAATTTTAGAGACAGCAGCCAAGGAAGGCTTCTGTGGGAAGGTGTCTTTTGGGTAAAAACCTACAAGAATTGAGGGAGTGAGCCATACAGTTGTTTGGAGGAGGAACATTCCAGACGGAAGGGATAACCAGTGCAATGACCTTGAGGGGGCCTGGTTTATTGTTTGAATTTGTATATGAGCAAGGCCAATGTGGCAGAAGGGGGAGTGAACGGCAACAAGGAAGAAGGGCCAGTGGGGGCTCTGGATTATGCAAGGCCTTGTAGTTTGAAGCAGGGCTTTTGGTTTTGACTTTTGAGTGAGACAGGAAGCCACTGGATGATGTTGAGCCACAGAGGATCATCTGACTTACGCTTTCATAGGATCATTCTAGCTACCAGATTGAGAAGAGCTTTCAGGAGGGCACAGGCAGAAGCAGAAACAATAGAATGTTAGCTCCTCCAGGGCAAGAGTGTTTCCCTGTTTTATTTGCTTTGTATCCCTTGTGCTTTCTAACAATAACTGGCACGGAGAAATAATGATTTATTTAAGGATGAACATTTGAAGGGGCGCCTGGGTGGCTCAGTAGGTTAAGCATCTGCCTCCGGCTCAGGTCCTGGGGTCTGGCCCCATATTGGGCTCCCTGCTCAGTAGAGAGTCTGCTTCTCCCTCTCCCTTTGCTGCTCTCCCTAGCTCATTCTCTCTCTCTCTCAAAACAAATAAATAAAATCTTTATATAAAAAAAAGAATGAATATTTGCCTATATGTGCACCAAATCATGACGCAAAATATATTTCTCACTGCTGGTCAAGGCCATAAGGGTTTAAAGTTCCTCTCTTAGAGGAAACTGACCTGGTCTTGGTTCTCACTAAAGGCTGTCTCTGGGAACTGACATTTAGGCTGAGATCTGAAGAACAGGCAAGAGGAGTTTTGGGATTAAGAGAAGACAAGATTTTTTCAGGAGGTGTAAATTTGGAAATTACCAGCCCCTGCATAGTATTTGAAGCTCTTGGCAAGTGTTTCTGTCCGTGTGGAAGTAAGGAGCAACATCAAGGCCATTGCAAACCACCGCCACTTTCTCTTTCTTATTCTTTGTACTCATTTCCTGTGATGCTTACCCTTTTGAAAAATAGCAGAGAGCAGTCATTTTTCTAAAAAGTGTAAATCTTAAAGGCAGCGTCCTGTGCCATGTCATAATAATAGGAAAAGTTAGTAAACAAAATTCCTGTTTCATTTCTTTTATTTAAAGTGTACATCGTGCTGACTTGATAAACATATGCACTGTAAAACGCTGCCCCTCTTCTAGAGAACACATAGTCTGCCACCTCACCAATTCACCTTTTTAGGGTTTTTTGGTGAGAACCTCTAAGTTCTACTCTTTCATCAAATTTCAGTTATAGTACAGTGTTATCAACTATAGTCTCCATGGTGTATATTAAATCCTCGGAGCTTTTTCATCTTATTGCTGAAAGTTTGAACCCTCTTACTAACCTCCCTTATTTCCTCCACCCATCAGCCCCTAGAAACCACTTTTCTACTCTGTTACTTTGAGTTCGACAATTTGTGCGCTTATTGCGTCCACATATAAGTGGTATCGTGCAGTGTTTGTCTTTCTCTATCTGCCTTATTTCACTACATAATGCCCTGAATTTCTCTCTTTTTAAAAAAAGACCTATTTATTAATTTGAGAGAGAAAGAGAGCACGTGCAAGCACGGGGTCGGCGCAGACAGAGAGAGAGTCTCAAGTCATCTCCGGCTAAGTGCAGAGCCCCATGTGGGGCTGGATTTCACAACCCGGAGATCATGACCTGAGCCGAAACTGAAAGTCGGACGCTTAACCCACCGTACCAGCCAGGCACCCTGAATGTGCTCAATTTCCATCCATGCTGTTGCCAATATGGGATTTCCTTCTTTAACTGGCTGAATAATATTCCAGTGTGTGTGTGTGTGTGTGTGTGTGTGTGTGTGTGTGTGTGTGTATCTATCATCTATCTATCTATCTATCTATCTATCTATCTATCTATCTATCTATCATCTCTCATCATCTTTATCCATTTATCCACTGAGGGAAACTTAGATTGTTTCCATGCCTTGACTATTGTGAATAATGCTACAGTGAACACAAGAGTGCAGCCATCTCTTCCATATCCTGTTTTCATTTCCTTTGGATATATTCCCAGAAGTGGAATTGTTAGATCATGTGGTAGTTCTGTTTCGTTTTTTGTTTTTTTGTTTTGTGGTTTTTGTTTTTTTTTTTTTGAGGAACCTCTATACTGTTTTCCACAGTGGCTGCACAAATGCACATTCCACCAACAGTGTACAAGGGTTCTCTTTTCTCCACATCCTCAAAATACTTGTTATCGCTTGTCTTTTTGAGGATAGCCATTCTAACAGGTGTGAGGTGATATCTCACGGTGGTTTTGATTGGAAATTCCTTGGTGATGAGTGATGCTGAGCACCTTTTCATGTACCTGTTTACCATTTGTATGTCCTTTTTGGAAAAATGTCTGTTCCATTCTTCTGCCCATTTTTGTATTGAGTTGTTTATTTTTTTTGCTACTGATGTATATGAGTTCTTTATATATTTCGGATAGTAACCCCTTATCAGATACACAACATGCGAATATTTTCACCCATTCTGTAGGGTGCCTTTTCATTTTGTTGATGGCTTCTTTTGCTCTGCAGAGGCTTTTCGGTTTGATGTAGTGCCACTTGTTGATTTCAGTTTTTGTGGCCTTTGCTTTTGGTGTCAAATCCAAAAAATCATTGCCAATAACTATGCCAAGGAGTTTACCCTCTGTGTTTTCTTCTGGGAGTTTTTATGGTTTCAGATCTTACTTTCAAGTCTTTAATTGCTTTTGAGCTGATTTTTGTGTATGGTGTAAGATAGAGGTTCAACTTCATTCTTTGCATCTGGCTATCCAGATCCCAGCATCATTTACTGAGGAGACTATCATTTCCCTGTTGCATATTGTTGGCTTCTTTGTCATAAAATAATTGACCATATATGCATGGGTTTATTTCCAGGGTTCTACTCTGTTCTATTGATCTATGTAACAGTTTTTAAGCCAATACCATCCTGTTTTGATTACAATAGCTTTGAAATATAGTGTGAAATCATGAAGTGTAATGCCTCCAGATTCATGACTATCCATGTTTTCTTTTTTTTTTTTTTTTAAAGATTTTTATTTATTCGACAGAGATAGAGACAGCCAGCGAGAGAGGGAACACAAGCAGGGGGAGTGGGAGAGGAAGAAGCAGGCTCATAGCGGACGAGCCTGATGTGAGGCTGGATCCCATAACACCGGGATCACGCCCTGAGCCGAAGGCAGATGCTTAACCGCTGTGCCACCCAGGCGCCCCCTATCCATGTTTTCTGAGGTTGTATCTTTTTATCTTTGATCCATGCTTCAATTTTGAATAGGTGGAATATGATTATTTCTCTGTATAGACATAGGTATAGTTATATCATCTGGCCAAGAGACTACCAATACTTTTCTCCTCACTCTTCATCCACAGTATTCACAACACTGATTTGATTTGAACTGATGCTGTTGTGATGACACACACACACACACACACACACACACTCATAATCTTAACAAATTTAACTCCATAACTGTTCATTTAGAGCAGGACTGTCTAACTAAACACACCTTTATTATATGTTCTTTTGCAAGGGAAGTTCAATGTCCTTCTTAATCTAGTATTTTTTAAACTGTGAAATAGAATGAAAGTGCTTGGACATGTTGTTTGGAACAATATCACAATTTAAACTACAACAAAATCTAATTTTAACTTTATTAATTAAAGTTTTGTAATATTTCACTTGTCTGAAAAATCAAACTGGAAACAATATTTAACCTATTCTAAAGAACCGTAATGATCATTTCAAATAACTTTTCTTGTTACAAGGTAAAACATTGTCATTGTAGAAAATATAGAAAATACATAAATGTATAAAGAAGAAAATAAAGATCAGCTGTAGTCATATCATTCAGGTATAATGCTATTCACATTTTAAGATATTTTCTTCCAGTTTCCATATATACATTTAATGTATATTTTAATTTTTTTAGTATACTATGATATACTAATATTGGGTTGCATTTACTGATCATTTCTTGTGAGCAGGCACTGCACTAAATATTTTTACATATATTAACTCATTTAATTGTCATGAGGACCTTATATAACAGTAGATACTATCATTCCCATTTTATAGACAAGAAAACTGAGGTTCAGACTAGTTGAGTCACTTACTCAAGTTCATACATTTAGAGAGGGTCTTAGCAAACTCTAGAATGCTGGCTGATCTGACTACAAAGCCTAAATTAAAGCCTATATTCCCCACCATTATCATGACCTGCTTTTGTCATTTGTCATTAGATTGTGTGAATTTGCCCATGTCACTAAGTGTTCTTCATAACATGATCTTAAGGGCTGTAAAGTCACCTGTTTTGTCAGGCATACCATAATTACTTAGACCATGTCTCTTTGGACATTTAGGTTGCTTCTAAATTTGAAGCCAAGGACCGTGTGTGAGTCATCTCTGTAGCCCGCAGCATCTAGGAGCATATCTGACAGTTTGGTCAGGCTCAAGATGTCGGCTGAATGCCTAGGTGGAGAGAGGAAAAGGAACATTGTCTAACATAAATGACATAAAGGATAGAAGCAGGCAGAAATGACAATGACATGTTTGTGGGAAAGTGAAGGAAGAATCCTACTCAACAGGAACAGAAAAAATGCATATTAGAGGAGTTGGTTTTCATTAGGCTTCTTGAGTTGTGAAGAACAGAAACTCATTCTCCCCAACTTTCTTGAGATGGTAATTATTATCAATAAGGAACATGGTGATACCACAAGAATTCAAGTCTATAACTATAACAGACTCTGTCCTGACATGCCTCTACCACTTTCTTGAAATCCGTTTCAGGGTGTCTATTTGTTCTCCTCCAATTATCAACTGGCTCACATATTCTTTATCCTTTTATGCCCATAAATTTTCTTTACCCCGTGGATTAAGTTAACATTTCATCTCACTCATGGCTCATTAATGCCCATCTATCCTCCTTCTACTTTGTGATCTTTCTGATTTTGATTCCAGAGCCAAACTGCCCAGTGCGGTCTTGGAAGGCATAAAGGTTGACATAATCAGCATCATGGTTCTGGGAATGAGATGGTAGGTGTGAAGAGGCCAGCATTCATTCTTTACTCCAGCCACAAAAGACAATGTACCACTCTCTGACCTTTTGAATATGCTGTTTCCTCTGCTTGAAATACACAGCTTAAAAAAGTCACTCTTCCTCCATAGTACCCTCTAGCATAATACCTGCAATCCTTATTGTAATTATCTATTTACCTTGCCATGACTATATAATGAGCTTTTCAACAGCAAGGAGACTAAATGAATGAATACATTAGTCAAAACTTATTTCCATTTATTTTACACTAGCATCCATTTATTCACTCATACCATAATTTATTGAGTGTCTATGCCAATGTACAAGGGAAACACAATATACATTGTAAGAATGGAAAAGTCCTTCTACTTTATCCATGGGTAGATCCCAAATTATTACAACTATGACAAAAGCTCTCACAATGTCTCATATTAACATACTTTTAGACAAAAGAATGCTTTCAACCTCCAAGAGAAGGGGGAAAAGAGGAAGGGTGAAAATAATATGATCAGCGGTGGTAGAGGGTCATCTGGTACCTAAAATGCTTAAGACAGCCTGGTCACCTGACTTGGTCATAGTGGTACCTCCGGTGAAACACACAGGCCCGCAGGGGAGATTCCGAGTCATGATTAACATTTTGGCCACCTGCTTCCTGTGTGACACACTCTTTAAGGAGAAGGGAATGGTTTTTCAGCATTCTACACAATTGGCATGATAATGAACACCTGGCTTCTCACCTCATTCCTTGCTGCTTTTCCCACAGCAATGAAGCAGTCAGCCTGAACATTTTTTAAAAGTGTAGACTAGTCTTGAGATAGGACTATTTCTTAAATAACTTTACAGGGCAAAAACAAAGAAAAGGTTCAGGGTTCTCTCAATCATTTTACTACCTTTTTAATTTTGGTTGTACTTTCCAAATGTTTTCACCTGTAGGAAAGAAGGCATGTAACAATATTACAGGATGTTCAGCCCATTACATGCTCTACAGGAGATCAAACCAAAGCAAAACAAAACAACAACTGCATGACCCAGGCTGTACCTCCTAGGAATGTATGATGTATTAATTTTGATGATATCATTAAAGGCTCAGCATTTTTCCATTTTTCACTCTTTCGTCAGTGACATGTTGTTTCTTGCTCTGAGGCTTGTCTACTTATGACCACAAGATGATATGTTATCAGGGTGAAGAACAGGAGTCATTTTCTTCCATGGGTCTATTATTATCAGCTAGGAGAAACTTCTTTTTTCTTTTTTAAAATTTCATTTATTTATTCATGATAGACAGAGAGAGAGAGGGACAGAAGCAGAGGGAGAAGCTGGCTCCCCATGGAGCAGGGAATCCGTTGCAGGACTTGATCCCAGGACCCCAGATCATGACCTGAGTGGAAGGCAGACACTTGACTGACTGAGCCACCCAGGTGTGCTGGGAGAAACTTCTGCTGGACACCCCCTAGTAGGCTTCCTGTCATGTCTTCTTGGCCACAATTATTTCACATACCCGTGCCTAACCCAGTCATTGGCAAGGGGAATAGAATGACAATAATTGGCACTAGTCAAGATCATTGGGGTTGGGGAGGGGTCTAGCCTCTGTTAAATCGCAAAGCTACCCTAGACATGAGCAAGCAGGGGTTCTCCTAGCAAGGAACAAATCTGAAGTATGGGCTGTAGAGAAGCATGGCATAGGGAATCAATAAGAGTGCCCGCCTACAGGTCTTCCATAGAGCAAAACAAGACACACAAACTCAAAAACACAGTGGTCTGAGCCATTTGATGTAAGGACAAAGAGCCCCACATGTATTATTCATTCTGAAGGATTTATTATGTGGCTCCCTAGGGTGACAAGGAGGCCATGGGCTTTGGAATCAGACAGGACTGGTCACTTGGCAGTGACTTAACATTAAAGAGATTACATTCTCTGAAATTCAACTTCCTCCTTTATAAGAAATAAGATCCTTTATAAAGCGTAACAGCACCTGCTTCTAAGAGCTTCTGGGAATTAAATCCTATGATGGACATTAATTATCCAGAATACTACAGACATCCAAATGTAAAATCTGTTCCCTCTTTATTGAAATTACAATAATTCATAATGATGACTCCAAGAATTTTCTGTTTGGACATACACACACACACACAGGACATATTTTTGTGTAACCTGATTGAAATAAGAGATTCTAGGTTCATAAAATATAAAAATACAGTTATCCAGATGCCCAGAATGGCTTATTAACAATAATAACTGAAAACTTCCTAGTTATATGTACAGTGTATATATTTTCTCATTCTTTTTTAAAACTGAGGAATGGGAGCATGCTGGAGGTATCAGTGGATAAAGATTAGGGATGCCACTAAACAGCTTACAATGCACAGGACAGCTTGGCACAAAATATATCTGAAATTTTACAGTAATGCTATGGGTTAGGTATTATTGCCCTTACTTCATGAATTGACCTTCCACGAGGTTGAAAAGCCCAAAAGCACATAACTAGTAAGTAGAGCATCTGGTTTTATCTGACTTTAGAGATCATGCTCTTTCAACTATAATGCATTGCCTGAGTAGGGTGAGAGAATGTCAGGAAATGTGTCACTAAATATTTAGAGGATGTATTTACAATGTCTACAAAAGATAGGAGGTACTTGGGAATGAATAATATAAAATGTTGCATGAGAGCTTTAAAGGGGAAAAAATGGAATGAAATATTTAAAGTGATTTAAATAAGTTAAACCAAATGAAATGTACAACTTCTTAATGCAACATTATATTGTTTAAGAATATTCAATTCTGGGGCACCTGGGTGGCTCAGTCGTTAAGTGTCTGCCTTCGGCTCAGGGCGTGATCCCGGCGTTATGGGATCGAGCCCCTCATCGGGCTCCTCCGCTGGGAGCCTGCTTCTTCCTCTCCCACTCCCCCTGCTTGTGTTCCCTCTCTCATTGGCTGTCTCTCTCTCTGTCAAATGAATAAATAAAATCTTAAAAAAAAAATATTCAATTCTTCTCTAAAAGAAAACAAATGAAATCAATGCAAGCCTTTAGATGTATTAATTATGGATGAGAAGTTAATATGTAGCACACGTGTGTTAAGTAGAAAGGGATGAAAGAACCAAGATATACTTAATATTCATGAGGAACTAAGATCTAAATATTCATGATACATTAAATACTCAAAAGGTACTTAATATTCAGGACATACTAAGTATACTTAATATATGATAGCACTCATTATTCATGAGGACTTTATTCAACCACCCATTCTGGATGCTTATTCTGGCCCAATGTATCCTCTACCCAATAACACAAATAAAACCCAAGATTGTTCAACAGGTTAAATTGAAATGCTAAAGCTGTGACCAAATGTACCCACCCCTGAATCTCTCTGGTAGGGCAATTATACATCGTTGGAGCAGGGCATCTTCTGTCTGAGCTGCTTTGTTCAAACCTCAACTCTGGTCCTCAAAACCACACCATCCACCCACACGGGGAAAGCTCATGCGGTATATAGAGAAAACAAAACCCTGCCATGTAGCTTGGACCCTATCCTAAATGTGTTAACTTACCCCTTTCCCCTATTTCTCACTGTGTATTTTATTTTTATTTATTTTTTCAAAGATTTTATTTATTTATTTATTTATTTATTTATTTGAGAGAGAGAGAGTGAGCCCGAGCAGAGGGAATGGTAGAGGGAAAAGCAGACTCCCCGCTGAGTGGGGAGCCTGACACTGGGCTCGATTGGAGGACCCTGGGATTATGATGTGAGCCAAAGGCAGAGGCTTAACTGACTGAGCCACCCAGGTGCCCCCCACTGTGTATTTTAAAGTGATTTAATAAACCATGTGATGTGAGTTTTTTTCCTTTAGCCTTGAGCCTTTCTGTTCTGTGGTGTCTGAGATAGCTTGCCTAGTAATATACTGGGAGGCTACCGTTGCATCAATGTAATTCCCCACATGGCAGGAAGACTGAGTACATGAAAAAGTCAATAGATGAAATGACATTTCAATCCAAACCTCAATATAACCTTCTTCTTGTAACTAACAAGCTGATTCTAACATGTATATAATATAGAAGAGCAAAGGTCCAAGATCACTCAAGACATTCCTGAGAAAGAAGGGGAAAAAAGAGAAGTAGGTGATGGTAGAAGCACTTGCCCTATCACATAATAAGACTTGTTACAAAGCTGTATGTATTAAGATCGTGTAGAATTGGCATTTGGGTAAATATAGACGGTGTCGGGCGCCTGGGTGGGTCAGTCGGTTCAGCATCCGCCTGCAGCTCAGGTCATGATCCCAGGGTCCTGGGATCGAGCCCCACATCCAGCTCCCTGCTTAATGGGGAGCCTGCTTCTCCCTCTGCCTGCCCTTCCCCTGCTTGTGCTCTGTCTCTTTGTCAAACAAATAAATAAAATATTTTTTAAAAATAATTAAATATACAATAGCAGTATGTGGGAACTATGTTTCCCCTCTCCAATGGTGCAGAGAGGATGGATACAATATCCAGTAGCAGTGGTGACGCTATTAAGAGACAAGTGTCAGGAGCTTTGAGTATCAGCAAGGACAGATTATGTGGCCTGGATCAGCTGAAACAGTAGTGCAGGAAAGTGATGGATACTATTGCGCATATAAGAGAACACTCCATGCAGAGTCACTCCATGAGGCCCCCAAACAGTCTGGCGACAGCTTGAGGAGCTGGAGTTCTTGCAAGGTTGTTAGAGCCAAAGTCGGACAATTACAGTCGTTGGACTGTCACTCTCTTTTAGTCCCAGCTTGATGAGGATAAGATTATATGGGACTGGGTAAATTTTCATGTTTTATGTTTGTGAAAGGCCCTTCGATATAAAGAGGATTTTTACCTAAGTTAATTCTTGTAATAGGGTGCTATGGGTTGAATTGTACTTGCCCTTAAAGATGGTGAAGTCTTCACCTCAGTATCTGTGAATGTGATCTTATTTGGAAATAGGGTCTTTGCAGGGGATCAAGTTAGGATGAAGTCCTTGGGCACAAAAACCAATGCAGATAATTGAGAGAATGGCTATGATTTCATCACCTAGAAACAATCTTTGATAAATATTATGAGGTGTTTTCTTCCATTTTTTAAATGATGCAACTATCTATAATTTATAGCAGATTGGGAAACCTGGCTGTTGAGTGTTCATTTTTGTTCATTTAACAATATAATGTAGTATATATATAATGTATTACCTTACATCATTAAATAAACTTCAAAATGTGAGAATAAAAATATAGTTCTATCTATGTTCATCAGTTGTGTACCAAATGTACCAGTCTGGTGGGAATGTTGATATTGGGGGAGGCTGTGCATTGATTGTAGCTGCAGGGGTATATGTGAAATCTCTGTACATTGCCCATACTTCTGCTGTGAACCTAAAACTGATGTAAAAAACAAATAAAGTTTTAATTTAAATAAGTTTTAAAAAATGAGGTCATTAGAGTGGGCCCTAATTCAAAATGACTGCGGCCTTGTAAAAAGGGGAAATTTTCATTTCAGGAATGATTTTACTACTATTTTTGTTGTTATTTCCTTGGTGGTTCCTCCAGGGCTTTCCATATACATCTTCTTTATGAACATCAATTTCAGATTTATACAACTTGACTTTGGTGAGATATGAAAATACTACTCCTGTATAGATCTATTCCCCCCCCATTTTGTGGTATTATTGTTCTATATATTATATCTATAACATCACCTATAAATGTCACAAAGCCAACAATAAATACATTGTTATAATTATTACTTTAATAATTTTATGTCTTCTAAAGAAGCTAAGAGCAGAAAGGAGAGCAAGTATAAATTTATGAATATCAATGTATTCAGATTCTCAGCTACCTCTTCAGGAACTGAGTAATATAGCCAGAACAGAAGTGTCCCCAAATTTCAGGGGCATTTCCTGGAGCTCTTCATCTGCATGTTGACCCAGCTCTTCATTTACTTGTTAGCATGCTGATGCCCATGATTAGATGTTTTGTGTTTCCTGCAATTACAACCGTCCTCAGGGGAAAGGCTCCTTTAAGTTATCTGCCACTCTTGGAATCAGATTGACGTGGGCAGGCTGGGTCTGAGGACCGAGAGAGGGGGTCCCACAGGACTAGCCAAAAGGGTCCTTGGCTTCACGCAGGATGGAAATCAAGCATGAGCCAGGAGGAAGTGAAAGCGGAGTTTATTGAAGGTATATATCTATATATATATACAGAGAGATACAGAGTGTCTGAAGACAGAAAGGGGAAGAGCGTGAGTCTCTTTGCTCGGGGTCTGGGGTTTTTCTTGACATTTGTGGTTTGCTGCACATGTCCTCTTAGGTATCCAGGAACTGGTCAGATCAAGGACAGGGCCCGGGTGTCCCTCATTAAGTCACTGATTCCCTGAAGCCCAGGGTCTCAAATGTCAACGTATTTGGAGTCAGTGGTCTTGGACGCAGTTTATGACGACCCTGTCCACTCACCCCTACATGTTGTCTGTTGTGCTGGAAGACTCCAAAGACATCATTATTTCTTTGTCCTTTACCAGGAGGACGTATGCTATCCACATTACAAGGCGTGTGTAGAGTAGGGTGGGTATGCAGGTCCTAGCAGGATTAGAAGCTGGAAAAGTAACGAAGGAAAAAAATATGGCTTTTTTATTCTCATGGGGGTCCCTTCAGTTTCCCTGTGTCAAGATGACCTCACTCTGTTTTTTAAACAAAGGATCAAATCTTTTACTTGATGCTACTCCTTCTCATACTGTAACGCTTTTGCTTATCAAATATTGAATTTGTGTGATTAGTCCGTGTTTATTTTATAAAAATGAAGAAAAGCTTATGTTACGGCAAATGTTATCCTGCTTTCTTAAACTGATTAATAGAAAAGTGATTTATCAGGCACCCTCCTCATTAAATGAAAGTGTAGAATATGTCCTGTTTAGAGCAGAGAAGAGCTCTAGAAGGATACTGTCCAAAAAGGAAGAAAAACCTCTCTTCCTCTGGGTTTCCCCTTTGGGGATTTCTCACATTGTTTCAGGTCACTACTACCTATCTTAGCTCGGTCAGATATAGGTTCTTTCCTTCATTTCTTTTTTAAAGATTTTATTTATTTATTGACAGAGAGATATAGCCAGAGAGCAGAAGTGGGGGGCAGAGGCAGAGGGAGAGGGCGAAGGAGACTCCCTCCTGAGCAGGGAGCCCCATTGGGGACTTGATCCCAGGACCCTGGCATCATGACCTGAGCCGAAGGCAGTCACTTAAGAGACTGAGCCGCCCCGGTGCCACCCATGTTCTTTCCTTTGAATACACACACACACACACACACACACACACACACACACACACACACACACTGCTTTTTAAAAATTGCGAGTTCATACTAACACTGACAGTTCCAATCAAATACCACAGAGTCTTTCCTATCTTCCCTCTCTCCATATTTACGTCTATCTCCCTTCTTCCTCAGGAGAGCCTTGGTTTTCAGGGGCACGACTCAAAACCAAATTCTACCGCATGTTACCTGGCGGACTTGAGCCTCCGATGCCCACAGCTGTAATCTGCTTAATAAAAGCTAATTTTTCCATTTTTTCCCTTCCCTGTCTCACCTCCGCATACTCCTGCTGGCGCTTTTGAAGTTCACTTCCCAACATAACTGCTGGCACTCAAATTCCTCATTTCAGGATACGCTTCTAGGGAGATTCAATCTCACATGCCCCCCACTTCCCTACCTTCCTACTGATCCAAAGTACCAAGAAATGGTCTTGTAAAACTACCAAGATACATGTTCAAAGCACAACATTAAATTAACAGTATCGTAAGCTGTATTCAGAGAGTAAAATGCAGTAGAGATTCAGTAAGAAAAAAAATAATTTCTTGTATTTATCTTTTAACACTCAGGCCTTTCCTTTTTTTTTTTTTCCATGAAATAGAACCTTACTATTAGTATGAAGTATATTAATGAATTCACTTATAGGTTGTTGACAGCCAAAGGAAGAAGGGAAAAAGGGAAGGAAGCAAGAAGGACGAAGGAAGGAAACCAGTGGTAGAAAAACCAAATCTATCTACAGAGTGAGTGTTTCATTCTTAAATGACCTTTGTGAATCATGTACGTTAGCAGTGGGTCATTTCACCCACAATCCATGCCTTCCAGGATCAAATGTAGGAACGAATGAACACTGAAGCCCTGATTTTGATGTCAGGCAAAAAGGAGGTAGTATCACTTCATCGAAGGAGCTATTTGTGAAAAAAAAATTTTTGATTAGAAAAGAAACCTATTTTTTGTCTGTCATCTGGTTCAGTTTTAGGATAGAAAGAAATAAAAAATAGGAGCATTCCCAGATCAGTACTAGTTTCATAAGAATGGCTCGTCACATGATACAAGAAAACATCCCTCGACCTTTAAGAGAATACAAAAAAATGCAGGTCTTTGCTCTAAATCTACTCTAGAGATAAAATGAAAACTGAACAGCCAGAGAAAACTGTAAATGTAGTATAAAGATACCTGCATTTAAAAATGATTTATAGTTAAAAATTAACAGGAAATTTAAAAAAATCATGGGGGAGTTATTCATGGAAACATTCCTCGTAGGACTCCTTACACGTAGCCTATTTTATTTTCCAAACAAAAATGATATTATAAATTAGTAGGAAAGAGCCAAACCACTTAAAGTAGAAATGCATTTTGAGCTTAATGGAAAAGGTTTCCTATGATTTCCTTTGTCAGTCTCTGAGGTCTTTCTCTCCCAGTTGGAGGTATCTTCCTCCTCAAGTACTTAGCCATGTCTGGGGTGTTGTGAGTAGACCCATCACTCAGAACCAGGATCCTGGCATTTACCCACTTGACTATCACCTGCCGTTTGAACCCCGGAAAACACAAATAAGTCAGGTGACCCAACCTTGAGTTCACCATAGCCTCTGGATTCAGCTGTTGTCTTCACTCAACAAGGGCTAGCTTTCTAACTCCTTCCTCGGTTCTGAAGTTGAAAGACCTGGATTCAAGTTCTGCCTCTGCCACTATTTTTGGTGAATGAGTAAAGAGAAGCTGGATTGTCCAGTCAATGTTCCTAAAAGTTCTTTCTGGGTCCTTTGGATGAACTAGCTGGAGCAGGTGATGTCTCTCCCCTCACTGGTGGAAGGGGCTACGTCCGAAACAACTTCTTGTGGTATCAGTGGCTTCCTTTTTCCCAGCGGGAAGAACTAAGCCCCAAACCAGCTATGTTCACAGACAAGTGACACCAAAGCTTGACCATTTAGTGCTCAAGCCCAGACTTTCTGTCCTTTGCTTATAAATCCAATGTCATCCTGCCCTCTAAAAGGGAGAGCCACAGGGGGTGGGATCCCTCTCTTGAAAGCACAGCACTATTATGCATCCAGCTGCACCCTGGCCCTACCTCGCTCCCCTCTTTGCAAGATGCCCAGAGAATGGGTGACCCTTCTGCCCGCGGCATGCAGCAAGTGACAGTGCTGATGTCTGCAAAAGCCCTTGACTTTCGGTGTGATCCTTAACCTCTTTGACCTTTAGTTTCCTTTTCTGTGAAAAAAGGAAAAAACAATACTTATTTCCCAGGACCGTTTTAAAAGTTAAACACACTTATTCAAGCCATGAGGGAAACACTATCGAGTTCAC
The DNA here is from genome assembly GCF_017311325.1 of Ursus maritimus. Classification (NCBI taxonomy): domain Eukaryota; kingdom Metazoa; phylum Chordata; class Mammalia; order Carnivora; family Ursidae; genus Ursus; species Ursus maritimus. Next base: position 71,514,769 of record NW_024426663.1, read on the forward strand.
TCTCATGGACGCATTTGCTGCTCAGGTTAAAATGAATCACCTTGGAGAGACTTTGGTGTCAATGAAAAGGACAAGGACTTTTGAGTCACAGATCTGGCTTTACATTTTGACTCTGTTGCTTTATGCCCCTGTGACCTTGAGTAAATCCTCAAGTCTCTGAACTTGAGAGATGGTGTGAGTATCCATACTTGGGACCCAGTACATGCTCAATAAATTGTTACTTTGCCTTCCTTGTCCCCTGCCTCCCATCCTCCTTACTTCCACTCATGCTTACATGCTTGTCTCTTCTGTCATCTGACTTCTTTTTGCCCCACATATCCTGAATCCTTCTCCCTCCAAATCTCCCCCAAACCGATATGAAATGTTTCCTTGAATCCCACAAATTCCTCATATGCTGCATGGAATGCGAATCCTTGGTTATTGTGGGCGTAGCACTGCGTGTACTTTCTGGAGATAACTACTCCATGCGGACAGTCGGGCGATGAACATCTGTCCATCTTTGTGGTTGTTGCCTTTAACTCCTAAAGTAACAGCCGTCATTCCTCTTCATGCACATCTGGGCTGTTCTTTGCTTCCCTCTTCTGGTGAGTTTCTTTTCAAATTTCTTCAGTTTAGCTGTAATTTGGAGGGATGTAGGAAACAAGTAAGGATTCTAGAGTGCTTCCAAGTATTGACCCTGGATCCTCCTCTTTCTTCGCCTCTGAGATGGTGTTGTCATTTCACACAATTGCCTTGCTGACATCAACGGAGCGAGAAAGACCAGAAATTGAGACTTGAAATTAGACATTGTGCTGGGGCACGGGGTAAACAGAACCAGCTGAGATATTGATGAGAGCTCTGTTGGGACAGTGGAGGGGCTCTCTCTCTCGGGCTCTAACTCAAATGGCTCCAAGTCCTAGGCAGGTGAGCAAATTAATAAAGAGGTAGGTGTAAAAATAGGGAGTGCTGGAGACTATGGCCAAATGGAGAACATCTTTTTGGCCTAATATATTTAAAAATTGCAAATATCTAGTATGTCATACCAATTGTGTTAGAGGGCCAAATTTGCCCTATGGGTCACCAGTTGGCAACCTCTCCAAGCCTTACAGAACTTGGTCTCTGAGGAACATGGCTATAAGTAATGGTGGTGAGCCAGGAAAGTGGTCACCATCAGAAAGGCTCAACCAGATGTGAAAGGGGTGACCTGAGAGTGAGTGTTGTCATGAAGGAAGTAAGCCAGCAGTTAATGGGGGCCCAGTTCCAGGGATGAGAGTGGCAAGAGCCAGGCTCAGTGAAGGGCCCAAGCCCTATGTGGTAGTAGAGGGGACAAGACCCAGGGTCTGAGGGTGGTGATCTCTCCTGGGAGTTGGAACTAGGAGGCAACAATGGCAAAAACAGTCATCACTTGTTACTGAATCCCTAGCATGCTGAACCAGTGATCCTTAAATCCCTTAAAAATATTTTTATTGCTTCTTAAAAACCGATTTTTAATTGCTTCTCATAGATAATTTAGAAAATGCCCAAAAGCAGAACGGAAAGGACTTCCAAACTGTCCTACCGAAGGGAAGACAGCACTGTTTCCAAAGCTTGGGGCCAGACAGGGAATCAGAGCTTCTGTCTGAGTGAAGAGGACTTAGGGAGATGGGGGCAGAGAACTGGGGTAAGAGCTGTAATTGGGCTGGCCAGGCTTCATGAATTATCTAGAGCAGGATGAGTTTCAGACTATTTACAAAGATTTTTGGTTTGAAACTGTTGCGGTTAGGAACCAGAATATCAGACCTACCTCTTGTCCAGTTAGATCTTCCGTATTCATAATACAACTTCATCTTTTTTAGGAGTTGTGAACTCTCAGAATGTCAAGTATTTGTATTCTACTAAAATGCATGTCTTAAATTCCTTTTTGGAGATATGGACTGTTTTGAATTACACACCCCACTCATCTTTCACATCATGGATTATATTGTCTTAGAATAATTCTTTTTTTTTAAAAAGATTTTATTTATTTATTTGACAGAGATAGAGACAGCCAGCGAGAGAGGGAACACAAGCAGGGGGAGTGGGAGAGGAAGAAGCAGGCTCACAGCGGAAGAGCCTGATGTGGGGCTCGATCCCATAACGCCGGGATCACGTCCTGAGCCAAAGGCAGACGCTTAACTGCTGTGCCACCCAGGCGCCCCTAGAATAATTCTGATTTGGCTAAATATATGTACAGAAGAGTATAAATCTTCTTGGTATTCACCTTCTGGCCTGCTTTATGTAACAGTTGTGTTTTTAGTATAGGAGTACTCCAGGGTAAGTAACAAGTTCATTGAGACTCTATCTATATGCCTCAGTCCAGAATTAATTGTTGTCAGCTGATATGGTACCATATTGAATTCTAATTCTGGAGCCTGTATTCAGAAGCTATAGTTTGAATGCAAGAATGAATGTTTTTTTTACCAAAAAAAAAAGAGAGAGAGAGAGAGAGATTTTAGAAGAGAAACATGATACTTAAACGAGAAAATTTTAACTTGAGATTCTCTGGGCTAGTCTTAAACTGCACTCACACCTCTTCTAAAATAAACAACATAAATCATTCATCATATGCTCATATAACGGCATTTTCACTGAATAGGATCTTTGTGTGTAACATGTCTCCAAAATGTAAAATGTGAGATTTCCCATGTGTGACTGCCAGAGTGAGTCCACTCAAGCATGCTAACATCTGATATTTTAACATTATTTGTATGTTTAGCTTTTCTCGAAACTTCCTTTTTTTGTGTGTGTGTGGCAATAGCCACATCTGCTTCAGTAATTTTGTGATTTTTAAACTTCCTTCTGAAAAAGGGTTTTAAAAACATGCATGTCGCTTACATAATGTAACCATTATCTCTTTGGAAGCTTGAGAAAAAATGTAGTTAAAAGTGGTAAGGAACTGAATTAGAGGCATTCTCAGGAGAATTTATGCCAGGCATATTTTGGTGATAGGTTTTAGCTCGAGGTATTTTGGTCGGAGAGACAATGGTTTACAATGGTGAACATATCTCTCTGAACGATTGGTGAGTGACTGTTCAATGGATTAGTTAAGAAATAGCAACTCAGAAACTAGAAATGCTAGTTATAGCTTTTCTGATCTAATTTCATGATGTCAAAACATTCATTTCACTCTATGTTATCTCAGTTTGGTGTATTATGAAATTGGGAACATTATTAATAAATATCCACTCAGCAGTTTGGAAAAAATGAGTCTTCATAGTACCACAGAAAGACAATCAGCCCCAAAGTTGGAAGTGATCTGGCTTTCACTGCCTTGTCTTGTCACTCAAAATAGCCATGTTAATGCAGACAAGCCACTATATTTTCCAAGCCTGTCATTTTTTTCCTTATCTGTCAGATAAGGAAAAAAAATATATATATATCTTCTTTATATATTATATATATATCTTCTTTACCTTGTAAGGATATAGGGAAGAAAAAAAATGAAATAATATTGGTAAAAGGGCTTTATAAATTATAAAGTGACTATATTAAATGTTATAATTAAAAATAATTAAAATACAAATTAATTCGATATTTGTAATGAAAGTATAAATCAAAGTTATAATTTCAGAAATAACACCGGAGCTTGGTATAGCACCATCTGCTCTGGCATGGAATTCAGTGCAGTGCTGCTCTGTTTCAAACTGTTCAAAGGAGTGTGTCAATTGGCAAGGCTACCTCATGTTCGTCTTTGCAGGAATTTTGAGGTTGGTAGTATAATGAAATTCAAAGGATATTTATTTTAGAATTCTATTTCTGTTAAATCATATACATGCTATTTCAATGACTCACTTTGTTTTGGGAAATATCAGATTTTTCCCTGTTCATCTGTTCCCCTTTCCTTTCACCACCAGTCCTACCCACATGAACAATAAACTGAAAACAGACATAGAAGCAGCAACGTTCCAGACCTTTTGGGAAGTCTACCATACAATCAAAGGGCTTTGAGAAGATTTCATGGAGCTAGCTATAGTAAAAGCTATAAAAAGCAGAGCGATGGCTCATTTTATTTGCTTCTGCTTCTGAAATCAGATAAACCCCTGGTATTTCTAGGGTACATTTGAATCTCTGGTTTTTTGAAATCAAAAGCACATTTAATTAGGGACAGCTGGGTGGCTCAGTCACTTAAACGTCGGACTCTTGAGCTCAGTTCTTGATCTCAGGGTCATGACTTCAAGCCCTCCATTAAAACAAAACAAAACAAACAAACAAACAAACAAAAAAACAAAAACCCCACCACCACATTTAATAGTATCAGCATTAATTTCAACTCTGTATTTCCATCCTCCCTGTGCCTAACATTCCAGATTCTCATATCCAACTGCGCACTTGGTATCAACATATAATTTCAGTGTTGGTGCTTGAAACATGGCATGGACAAAACAGAATTTTTCGTATCCTATTTTGGCACCCTTTTCCCCTAAACTCGTTTATCACCCCAGTCTTCCTTATCTCAATCACCGACACCATCATCACTCAGTTACTCCACCCAAAAATCTATGAGTTTCCCATGATTCTTTTTTCCCTTAGTCTTTATATCTAAACCATCAGCCAATATTTTGACTTTACTTGTAAACACATCCTCAATCTATGCCTTTCTTTTCATCTCTCTGTTATCATTCTGGTCCAAGCCATGTCTCTGTCTCTCCCTCTCCCTCCCTCCCTCACCACATACACAAACACATTTTTTTAAACCATTTGGGAGTAATTTGCAGATATGATTCCTCATGCTTAAATACTTCAGTGTACAATTCCCCAATACAAGGATATTCTCTTATACAACCCCATACAATTTTTACAATAAGAAAATTAACATTGATTTAATACTGTTATCTAATCTACAGACCTTATTCAGATTTCCCCAATTGTCTAAATAAAAGATATTCACTTTTAGCTCACTGAATCTACAGAAGAATGGCAAGTCCTGTGTTCTTCCTACCATGGAATGATTGGTTCGTAGATAGCACTATTGCAGTCTGATTTCTCCTAATTATTTAGTGGGTGTCTTTAAGAAAATACAGGAAAAAGGAAGTGGGGACTTGGCTTTATGTAGCACTGCCTTGCTGTCAGATTTTCATTAGTAATTTAAAATATCCGGTGGTATTTCCTTAGCTATAAAATAAGTAGGTTATAGAAGATTATGTTTGAGGAGGCCTGTGGTTCGGGATTTCTGCAATTCTACGATGACGGTTTCTGCTTCCATATTCTCATCCCAGGCTGAATTCTAGCACCATTTTGAGGCTCCTGGTTCACAACACCAAGGATAGGATGATGAGAGGCAAAATCTTTAGCTTAAGGTCCTTGCAGGTTACTGTAGGAGCTCATATACAGGGTTGTTGCTTTGGGGGAAGCTGATGAGCAAAACCTATCCTCTCCCTCTGCTCAAGGATTTTGACTCTAGATACTGATTATAGAACGTCAACTTTGAAACCAAAAGTTTCTTTCTTTTTTTTTTAAAGATTTATTTTTTTTTAGAGAGAGAGAGGAGAGGAGAGAGAGGGAGAAAGAGAGAGAGAGTCCCAAGCAGATTCTGCCGTAAGTGTGGAGCCTGATTTGGGGCTCAATTTCATGACCCTGAGATTGTGACCTGAGCCAAAACCAAGAGTTGGTTACTTAAACAACTGAACCACCCAGGCACTCCAAAAGCAAAAGTTACTTTTGGTAACTTTACAATTACTTTTGGAACTTTTCTCCTCAAGGATATTTAAGAATGAAAACAAAAGATAGCTGCCAGGATGCTTTTAAGAATAAATTTCTATTTCCCTCTATACTGCATTGCAAAATGCAGCAATATTTAAAAGGCAAGTGGGGGCGGGGGCATATGACTTCTAGTTATTAGCACAAATGAGGAATTGACAACAAATGACATGTTAGACCCAGATGATCTCTGGGGCTCAAAGTTGTCAGAAGGGAGGTATTTCTCAAGTAATTTCAAGGTTCAGATTTTTATCCCTTTAGATAGTTTAACATAGGGAATGACGTCCATAAGCCTAGATCTTGGATGCCAAGTTTGGAAATCCCTGATCAGGGGGTGTTGTTGGTGTTCCCACAAACAGATGGGGATTTATCCTTCATCATCCTCTCGTGGGGTCTCCCCATCCATCTTCTTTGCACTTTGCTTTTCTCTCCTGATCTCCCTACTTTCCACCCTCTTTTACAAGTGTTTTATTTAGCATTACAGATAATAATTTTCTTGGATACTATCTGAATCTTCTTAAATTAAACGTTTTTGGTTAATAATTTTCTCTGTCATTCTTCCCAGGAGTTGTAGAGGTAAACACAAGTAACACAGTTCTAGGTCAGTAGGGGAGAGAGGCAGGAAGGGAAGAGATGGTTTTTCCTACTGCTATTAAAAATGCTTTGGGATGACATCTATACAGGCAAGGGTGATATTAAAATATTTAATAATCAGTCCCACATAGGGCCCAATTGTCCATTCCGAATTAAAACAAATAGCAGGGCTGGATCAGGGTCCCAAAGGCCTCCTGCTGTGCCAAGTTTACCTCTTTGGCTGATGGACCAAGAGTAGGGAAGGTGGGGCTCCAGGCCGCAGATAATATAAACCAGCATTTTAAATAATGGATATGGCTGTATCTATGCCTATTGGCTGATTACCAGGTCTGCACTCAGTGGTTCCATGATATAACTCCTCCAAATCTTTCCTTCCCTCATGTCAACAATCACTTCAAAGACAAAGGCAAGTGACCCTTCTTTATGGGTGAGAAGGGAGTGATGGATTTTGTTAGGTTTTTAAAATTTTCATTAAGTTGGTTTTGGCATGCAAACACTCTATAGTTTTATGTAACCATATAAACATTTATCATTTATGCTTTCATTGCATTACCCTTATGTTTATAAAGACCTTCCTTATATAGATGTCAGCTAGATAGTAAGCTATATTTTCTCTGAGTTATTAAGGATGATATCATTTTTACTTTTATCATTTTTGTTTTTTTAAAGATTTTATTTATTTATTTGAGAGAGTGAGCATGATTGGGGGAGGTGCAGAAGGAGAAGGAGAAGCAGACTCCCTGCTGAGCAGGGAGCCTGACAGGTGGCTCAGTTCCAGGACCCCAGAAGGCAGACACTTTACCAACAGACCCCGGAAGGCAGACGCTTTACCAACAGAGCCACCCAGGGGCCCCACTGATATAATTTTTAAATTCTATTCTTATTTGCTACCTTTTAGGTATCTTTTAGTTTTTGATGTCATATGGAGCTCTTACCTGCTTTTTATCCAAAGCTCTGGTCTTCTCAACATCATAATTTGAATAATGTGTGATTTTCCCATTGATTCATATTATATTCTTTATCAGGTTTTAGGTTCTTTAATATACTGTAAGAATGATAAGAGTTCAGGAATTATCTCTTTTATTCCATTAATTGGTCTCAATTATCATAGTTTCACATATGTTATTCTCAAGGAGCAGAATAAAATGCCCCCTGAAATTATACAACGTGAGAGTACAACTGAATTTTACCTGAGCCTGTGCTTCTGGAAAAGAGCAAAAGTTAAGAAATGGCCCTCCCTCTTGTGTTCCAGAAGAGGCTTGCTGCAAAGAAGCACCTTTCCCATATACCTTATATAGGACTACAGGTGCCTTCCTTTCTTTACCTATCACAAGGCCACATACAGACCTCCAAATTCTATTCATAAATTATTAACTGAACTGTTTTGTCCCACTGATCAATGGGAATGAAATGTTTGTTCATCAAACTTTGGTTAAGATGTTTTCCTTCCTCCAGGTCCCTAAGCTTTGATTTATCCTCAGTTTGAGCCAGTATATAACCCCTCCTTAACTGCCGCCCCAGAGACTAGGCTGGTCTCAGAGTAAAAATAATTTTCCAGTCCCACTCTTACTTCACGACCCCACACTACCCCTTTCTAACTTTGTTTATTTCTCCTATAAAAAACAAATTCTTTTTACTCTTGAGAAGCTTGCAGATCTTATGGTAATAGAGCTCTTGTATTGTTGTAGTTCCTTTCCCTCCTTGAAACAATCCTTTCAGTGATATCTGCTTTACTAAATCTCCATTTGCTTATTTGAAAGGACTCGCTCATTACCTTTTACTACCCAGATTTTTCTCTCCTATTCTTACATGCTCCTAAGAACAAATTATTTTGCTAAATCTCCCCCCCCCCATTTAAGCTTTTTGAAAACTTAAAACAAACAAACCAAAAAGCAGAAACAGATCCATGAACACAGAGAACAGACTGATGTTTGCCAGAGTGGGGGGATGGGCAAAATGGGGAAGGGGAGTGGGAAGTACAGTCTTCCAGTTATGCAATGAATAAGTCATGGGAATGAAAGTCAGCATAGGGAATAGAGTCAATGGTAGTGTAATAGCGTTGTGTGGTGACAGATGATGGCTACACTTGTGGTGAGTGTAGAGTAATATATAGACTTGTTAAATCATACCTGAAACAAATGTAATATTGTGTGTCAACTACACTTCTAAAAAATTATTGAGGCATAATTTATATACAACTACTATATCCATTTAAAGGGTTCCGTTTGATGAGATTTGACCTCTGCATAACCTCTGTGAAACTCCCACTCCAATCCATTTCTATCCCCCCTAAAAGTTTCCTTGAGTCTAAGATGAGTCTCTTGCAGACAGCATATGAATGGGTCTTACTTTTTTTTATCCAATCTGATACCCTGTGTCTTTTGACTGGGGGCATTTAGTCAATTTACATTCAGAGTTACTACTGAAAGATATGAATTTAGCGCCATTGTATTACTTGTAAAGTCACTGTTTCTGTATGTTGTCTCTCTTCCTTTCTGGTCTATGTTCCTTTTGGGCTCTCTCTTCGCTTAAAGGATCCCCTTTAATATTAATATTAATATTTCTTGCAGGGTGGGTTTAGTGATTCCAAGTTCTTTTAGTTTCTGTTTGTCCTGGAAGCTTTTTATCTCTGCCTTTATTTTGAATGGCGTCCTTGCTAGTAAAAGTATTCTTGGCTGCATATTTTTCTCATTTAGCACCCTGAATATATCATGCCAGTCCTTTCCTGCCACATCTCTGTGGGTAGGTCTTCTGCCAGTCTAATGTTTCTACCCTTGTAGATTATGAACCTCTTGTCCTGAGCTGCTTTCAGGATTTTCTCTTTGTCTCTGAAATTTGCAAATTTCACATGTCACGGTGTTGACCTATTTCTATTGATGTTGAGAGGGGTTCTCTGTGCCTCCTGGACTTGAATGCCTATTTTCTTTTTTTTTCTTCTTTTTTTTTCCCCCGCTGTAATTTGCTCCAATATACCTTCTGCCCCCCCTTCCTCTTCTTCTGGGATTCCAATTATTCTAACATTGTTTTGCTTTATGGCATCAGTTATATTTCAAATTCTCTGCTTGTGATCCAGTAGTTGTTTATCTCTCTTTTTCTCAACTTCTTTATTCTCTGTCATTTTGTCTTCTATATCACTAACTCTCTCTTCTGCCTCATTTATCCTAGCAGGTAGAGCCTCCATTTTTAATTGCATCTCATAAATAGCCTTTTTGAGTTTGACTTGATTAGATTTTAGTTCTTTTATTTCTCCAGAAAAGGATTCTCTGGTGTCTTCTATGCTTTTTTCAAGCCCAGCTGTTATCTTTATAATTGTTATTCTGAACTCTAGTTCCGACATCTTACTTAGGTCCATACTGATTAAGTCCCTGGCAGCCAGTACTGCCTCTTGTTCTCTTTTTTGAGGTGAATTTTTCCGTCTTCTCATTCTGTCCAGAGAAGAATAGATGAGCAAGAGGAAAAAAATACTAAAATGGCAACAATCATCCCAGAGAAATATATATAAACA